>NW_028275145.1:0-32843 GCF_037043125.1 Eumetopias jubatus | reverse complement strand
CAATGTACAGAATTCAGCCTCCCTCCCTGCCTCCGCCCGTCCTCGCTCCCTCCCTCTCTCCCTCCCCCTCCCTCCCTCCCTGTCCCCAGGCCTCCCTCCTCCTCTGCCCTCCTCTCTCCGTCGCACCCCCTCCTCTCGCTCCCTGTTCCTCTCCCTGGGCCCACCCTCTCTCCTCCTCTCCTTCTCCGCGCCGCTCCCGCTCTTCCCCCCGCTCTCTGTCCAGCCCCCCCTCCCCCCCCCTCCCAGTTTTCTCCGACTCCGGGGATGCGCTGTTTTGGGTGCACTATTTCCTCGGAACCCTCCTTTAGTGTCTTGGGCAAGTTTACAAGAGCTAATTCGGTTTGGCCTGTGGCAGCAAACCCACAGTCTGGGCTGTGCCAGGGACAGGCTCCGAAAATTGTGCTTCTCCCCCGCAGACGGCCGGGCGCTGTTATCCGTGCAGGGTCCCCCGTTTGCGTCGACAAGTAGAGTTTGAAACGGTGACGCGCTACGGCCCAGAACCCTGCACTTCACCCCAAGGGGGCTCCTCCGGCCTCTTTCCGCTCAAATCCCCCCCTCGTGCCACGGGCGGCCCGACCCATTCCTCTTAGGGACGGGAGGCCCTCCCAGGGCGATGCAACACCAACGCCCTCGGCCTTGCCGTCACCCACTGGGCCTTCCTCCAACCTCATGCAGCGTGCATCGTACACATTCCGGAATGCCTCCGCGCAGCGGACCGGCATGCGGTGTGGGGCTGTCGCGAAGGACCTGGTGAGTACCGGAGAAAGGGCAGGGTGTGCTGCCAGTGCTCACTTTGCCATCCCCTCCCTGGCTGGCACTCCACTCAGTGAGAGACAGACCAAGGAAGAACTTGCAGCAGAGCTGGGGCAGCCGAGACAGCCACAGCTCCTCAGGAAGGCGGACAAAAGCAGGCTCCGGGGACCATTAGGCTGGAGCTCGGACATCCCTGGCAGTTATGGTGAGGCGGGAAGGCAGACACAGGGAAAGGGAGCGCGGCAGTCAGACAAGGAGGGAGAAAGCAAAGAGGAAGGGCCCGGCAGAGGAAAGTATGGTGGGAGCGAGTCCTAGCAGTGGCTTTAACGAAAGAACACACCCAGAGTTATTACCCTTTAGGCTACGGGGGCGGCCCATTAGCATGCCCCCGAGTCCCAATCGCGGACCTCACCGGGGCTGTGCCAGTGGTTGTGTAAGCACGGAGGTGGCCTCGGACCGTGGCTCCTTGTAAATTTCAGGCCCAATACCTGTGTGCGGTTCCTCTCTTTGTAGGAGAGGCGGGTCGTTGGGGCGGGGAGGTCCCCGCATCCCGGATCCTGCTGGGCGGCCTCCCGACTCCCTCCCGCACCGGGCGGGGAAAGGGGGGAAAGCCATGTGGACAGCCATGTGGCAGTGGTTGGAGCACCAGCGGATGACTTCAGGGCTTCGCCCCGGCGTGACTAAGAAGGGGCCGGGTGAGGTTTCCGGGCGGCGGGCGGTCACGCTATTGAGCCGCTGGGTTTGAATTCCCCGGTGCCAGTAGCGTGTTCCCAGGGGAACTGACGAGAAGGTGAACACGAGGTTTGTGATAGCAGGGACCTCCCGGGAATGGCCTGGGAGGTGTCAGCGAAGAAGATGGCCAGGGTCCGGGCACGGACGCCACCCGTGAGGAGACGCGCGTGCGGACCGGCTCCCGCGGGGGCGAGGGGCGGGGCCGGGTGCGGCCACGCCCACCGCCGTGCCACTGGTGGGGTCCCGGGGCCGGTCAGCGTCCTGGGCGTGAGGCCGGGCTCCCATCCCGCCAAGGCCACAGGCGCCCCCCCCGCCCCGCCACCCAGACGCCACCCAGACGCCACCGGGCCCCAAGGCTTTGTGCGCATGCGTCCCCCAGGCCCGCCGCCTCCGCTGGGTACCGGCCTCCAGCCGTGGGCGCCAGAGCGCCACCTGCCGGCCGCTTGTGGGAGCCGCGTGCTCGCCCCTCCAGCTCCTTCGCTCCGTGGCCTGCCGGTCGTTCGGGTCCAGGGCCCCATGGAGAGCCAGGCGGGGTCCGGCGAAGCCGGGGCTGCCCCGGAATCCTGGACCACCTTAGTCCGCTGAGGGGGTCGTGAGGAGGAGGGGGCCCGGTGGGGAGGCAGGCGCCTGGGGCGAGGCGGGGGTGCCGCAGGCCCTAGGTGCGGGGGGGCATGGCGGCAGAGGCTGCGCAGGAGGCTGAGGCCCCGCAGCGCAGAGGCGAGGCCGGCGCGGGGGAGGATTTGGTGGTCGTGGGGGAGGATATCGTGGCGCTGGTGGAGGTCGTGGCGGCGGAAGACGAGGAGGTGGCACAAGCAGAGCAGGACGAGAAGCTGCAGGAGCTGCGGCAGGAAGGGCCAGGGCTGGGTCCCGATCCAGCCGGGGGCCCCACTGGCCGCGCTGGAGGTTGTTCAGTTGGCGCTCAGCTCTGTGGACGCCCAAGCTGCCAGGCCCTACTTGCGGCCCAAGCGCAGGATGAATCAGAAGCGGAGTTCTCACCTGGCTCGCCGGAGGGCCGTCCTATCCAGGGCATCCCAGGCCGTATCCTTCCTCCGGGTGGTGGGGCTTGGCTGCTGTGGAGGATCACCGCGAGGAGGGCAGCAGCAGAGCCACGGCCACGGCCATGAGCGCTGGGGGGAAGGGCTCTCCGCCCCCTTGCCGGGTGGGAGTGGGCCCACGATCCCTACAATGCACAGCAGAGGAAGGCGGGGCGCGGCGGGGGTGAGAACGCTGGGGCTGCGACCTGTCCAGACCCTGTCTGTGCAGAAGCTGCGGGCGGAAGCTTTGGGGCTGCAGCACACTCCCAACAGCCTTGCGGGGTTCAGGGAACACGGGTCAACACGCTTCGACAAGTAGGGTAGCACAAAGCCCGCTTGGCTCAGAGCAGACATTGGAAGGAAACGTTTGCTGGGTACATGGGGCACACGGAGAGGCTGCCCTCCCCCGTTCCCTGTCCTTCAGAGCCTGCGTGGTTTTCCAAATTTCCAAAGTTCAGGGCAGACCCACAATGTCGTCCGCTCTCGGGTTGCCAAGCCGGTCAGCGGGCCGCCTCGCTTCGGCCGACCGCGGGAACCCAGACACGGCGCTGCCGGGGTGCTGCAAACTCTGTCTCCACAGGCCCCACACAGCCAGGCCGGGGCCCCAGGCCCGGGCGCCTACCCGCACCTTTCCTCCCTGCCTGTCTCTCCCCCTCTGTGTCCTCGCCCGCCCTCTCCCCCTGTCCTCCCTGCCCTCCCTCTGTGTCCCTTCCTCCCGGTGTGGGGTCTCTCTGTCCCTCTCTCTCTTTGGCTTTCCCCCTGCCCCCACCTACCGCTTTCCCTCCCTCGCTCGCTGACTCTGCCAGGACCACGCTTTGGGCCGTGGGTGGGCAGCCGTGCTCCAGGTGACCCGAGCGGCCCCCTCCTGGGCACAGGAGGCCCCTCAAAGTCACGGGGCTTCAGGCAAACACACAAGCAATCCCGGCCGTGACAGTGGGACGGAGCACATCCAGCCGTCCAAAGCAGTGACTGCCTGCAGGCCACACGCACAGGCCAGGGGGACGTGGGAGCAGAGCGCAGTCAGGCCCTCGGCCTTGCCCTGTCGGGGGCAGGCAGCCTCAGAGGTGCTGGAAGCCAAGGGACTCCCCAGGGTGGAGCAGGTGGGAAGGAAGGGCAGGAGCTGACCAGGTTGGGAGGGCGGCAGTGCTTGGCGTTTCCGCACTTTTGCAACTTCGGTCGCTTGCTCTCGGCCGGCAAGGTCCGGGGGGCTCCTGCCTCTCTTTCCGTAGCACGTGCCGGCGAGGCTCCTTGACCCAAGGCAGATCCTGAAACACCCCAAGATATCGGCCGTGACGGGTGACCAGGACAGACACGTGCTCAGCTCCATGACCCATTTGGAGGTCAGTCCTGGGAGACGGAGGCTGGGGGAGGCCCGGTGGGCGTGGGGTTTGAGCAGGAGGGGGCCGGGCAACGTGGTTCAGTGCCGCAGCCAGGCAAACAGCTCGGGGCACCTAGAAGACACGTTCCCCCTTCCCGTCCTCTTTCTTCGGCGGGGCAGGTGGAGGTACTGGGCCATCCCAAATCCCGCTTCAGGTTGATGTTTTCCTTTGGGAGCAACCCCTACTTCCAGAACAAAGTGATCGTTAAGGTGCATCGCCTTAACATTGCCGGTGGGAGTGGGCTTGAGCTTCGAGGATGCTGGGGGCGGGCGGGGGGGGGGGGTGGGCACTTGGGAGCGGGAGGGGAGGTGCGCGGGGTCCCCAGCGTGGGGCGGGACCGGCCCAGGAGGGAGACGGGCTGGGAGGTTGAGAGGGAGAGAAGGCGAGAGGGCGTGGGTGCGAGGGGCCTGCTCCCGGCTGTCTGTCATGAGTCCACGGAAGGGCATCATACAGCATACAAGAGACAGCTGGGTGCGTGCTCAGCCGAGGAATGCAAACGGATGCCTGCCCTGGACGCATTTGTCTTTGGGGCCGGATAGGCAACCCAGAGTACTTCCATAGTCAAATCCTGCTCTGGTGTTTGTTTGGCATGTACTCTACGGGGATGCCTTATTTCAGGCTAGCAGCTTGACTTAACGGACTCAGGGACCCGCTTCATTTCGGCAGGCCGGACTCTCCTTAGCATAGAGCCCCGCCTCCCACCTCCATCCCAGCCCCACCCCTCCCGACCCACGGGCTCCTCCTCGCACTCCTTCTCCTTACGTCTTGTGAACATTTTCTGGGTCATTGGCGCCGAACGTCGCCTGCACGTTGCGGTAGTTTTTCTCTGCACCTGTCGAACGTATCACGCACCGCCTTCTGGCCTCCGCGCATCCGAAGGGGAAGCTGGCTCTTCCTCTCCCCGAGGCTCCCCGGTGTGTGATGGGTCAGTCCCAACTCTGTAGGCTGCCGAGAGACGCGTCTCTGCCTCGCTCGTCCACTGGCCTGGGCATGTCTTTGGAGCGTGCCTTCCGCTAGGAGCGCATCGGGCTCCTTGGATGTGCAGAGTGAGCATTGTGGGCCAATGCGCAAAGCCCTGTCACCTTAGGTCTTCGTGCAACTGCTGCGTGACTAACTCCCTCCCACCTCTCTCTGGCGTTCCCGACTCGTGCCTGTCCGCGGTGGGCATGAGGGTTTCCCGCAGACCTCTGAGAAGCCTTCACTTCATCTCTTTGGGGCTTTGCCTCTCCATCTCACCCCGCATGACCTCGTGGGATCTGTCTGCAGGTCCACGGGTGCTTTCAGATCTCCTCTTGACGTCCAGGGAGGCATGTTTCCTTTCAGGCTGTAGGCTGTGCAATGTACAGAATTCAGCCTCCCTCCCTGCCTCCGCCCGTCCTCGCTCCCTCCCTCTCTCCCTCCCCCTCCCTCCCTCCCTGTCCCCAGGCCTCCCTCCTCCTCTGCCCTCCTCTCTCCGTCGCACCCCCTCCTCTCGCTCCCTGTTCCTCTCCCTGGGCCCACCCTCTCTCCTCCTCTCCTTCTCCGCGCCGCTCCCGCTCTTCCCCCCGCTCTCTGTCCAGCCCCCCCTCCCCCCCCCTCCCAGTTTTCTCCGACTCCGGGGATGCGCTGTTTTGGGTGCACTATTTCCTCGGAACCCTCCTTTAGTGTCTTGGGCAAGTTTACAAGAGCTAATTCGGTTTGGCCTGTGGCAGCAAACCCACAGTCTGGGCTGTGCCAGGGACAGGCTCCGAAAATTGTGCTTCTCCCCCGCAGACGGCCGGGCGCTGTTATCCGTGCAGGGTCCCCCGTTTGCGTCGACAAGTAGAGTTTGAAACGGTGACGCGCTACGGCCCAGAACCCTGCACTTCACCCCAAGGGGGCTCCTCCGGCCTCTTTCCGCTCAAATCCCCCCCTCGTGCCACGGGCGGCCCGACCCATTCCTCTTAGGGACGGGAGGCCCTCCCAGGGCGATGCAACACCAACGCCCTCGGCCTTGCCGTCACCCACTGGGCCTTCCTCCAACCTCATGCAGCGTGCATCGTACACATTCCGGAATGCCTCCGCGCAGCGGACCGGCATGCGGTGTGGGGCTGTCGCGAAGGACCTGGTGAGTACCGGAGAAAGGGCAGGGTGTGCTGCCAGTGCTCACTTTGCCATCCCCTCCCTGGCTGGCACTCCACTCAGTGAGAGACAGACCAAGGAAGAACTTGCAGCAGAGCTGGGGCAGCCGAGACAGCCACAGCTCCTCAGGAAGGCGGACAAAAGCAGGCTCCGGGGACCATTAGGCTGGAGCTCGGACATCCCTGGCAGTTATGGTGAGGCGGGAAGGCAGACACAGGGAAAGGGAGCGCGGCAGTCAGACAAGGAGGGAGAAAGCAAAGAGGAAGGGCCCGGCAGAGGAAAGTATGGTGGGAGCGAGTCCTAGCAGTGGCTTTAACGAAAGAACACACCCAGAGTTATTACCCTTTAGGCTACGGGGGCGGCCCATTAGCATGCCCCCGAGTCCCAATCGCGGACCTCACCGGGGCTGTGCCAGTGGTTGTGTAAGCACGGAGGTGGCCTCGGACCGTGGCTCCTTGTAAATTTCAGGCCCAATACCTGTGTGCGGTTCCTCTCTTTGTAGGAGAGGCGGGTCGTTGGGGCGGGGAGGTCCCCGCATCCCGGATCCTGCTGGGCGGCCTCCCGACTCCCTCCCGCACCGGGCGGGGAAAGGGGGGAAAGCCATGTGGACAGCCATGTGGCAGTGGTTGGAGCACCAGCGGATGACTTCAGGGCTTCGCCCCGGCGTGACTAAGAAGGGGCCGGGTGAGGTTTCCGGGCGGCGGGCGGTCACGCTATTGAGCCGCTGGGTTTGAATTCCCCGGTGCCAGTAGCGTGTTCCCAGGGGAACTGACGAGAAGGTGAACACGAGGTTTGTGATAGCAGGGACCTCCCGGGAATGGCCTGGGAGGTGTCAGCGAAGAAGATGGCCAGGGTCCGGGCACGGACGCCACCCGTGAGGAGACGCGCGTGCGGACCGGCTCCCGCGGGGGCGAGGGGCGGGGCCGGGTGCGGCCACGCCCACCGCCGTGCCACTGGTGGGGTCCCGGGGCCGGTCAGCGTCCTGGGCGTGAGGCCGGGCTCCCATCCCGCCAAGGCCACAGGCGCCCCCCCCGCCCCGCCACCCAGACGCCACCCAGACGCCACCGGGCCCCAAGGCTTTGTGCGCATGCGTCCCCCAGGCCCGCCGCCTCCGCTGGGTACCGGCCTCCAGCCGTGGGCGCCAGAGCGCCACCTGCCGGCCGCTTGTGGGAGCCGCGTGCTCGCCCCTCCAGCTCCTTCGCTCCGTGGCCTGCCGGTCGTTCGGGTCCAGGGCCCCATGGAGAGCCAGGCGGGGTCCGGCGAAGCCGGGGCTGCCCCGGAATCCTGGACCACCTTAGTCCGCTGAGGGGGTCGTGAGGAGGAGGGGGCCCGGTGGGGAGGCAGGCGCCTGGGGCGAGGCGGGGGTGCCGCAGGCCCTAGGTGCGGGGGGGCATGGCGGCAGAGGCTGCGCAGGAGGCTGAGGCCCCGCAGCGCAGAGGCGAGGCCGGCGCGGGGGAGGATTTGGTGGTCGTGGGGGAGGATATCGTGGCGCTGGTGGAGGTCGTGGCGGCGGAAGACGAGGAGGTGGCACAAGCAGAGCAGGACGAGAAGCTGCAGGAGCTGCGGCAGGAAGGGCCAGGGCTGGGTCCCGATCCAGCCGGGGGCCCCACTGGCCGCGCTGGAGGTTGTTCAGTTGGCGCTCAGCTCTGTGGACGCCCAAGCTGCCAGGCCCTACTTGCGGCCCAAGCGCAGGATGAATCAGAAGCGGAGTTCTCACCTGGCTCGCCGGAGGGCCGTCCTATCCAGGGCATCCCAGGCCGTATCCTTCCTCCGGGTGGTGGGGCTTGGCTGCTGTGGAGGATCACCGCGAGGAGGGCAGCAGCAGAGCCACGGCCACGGCCATGAGCGCTGGGGGGAAGGGCTCTCCGCCCCCTTGCCGGGTGGGAGTGGGCCCACGATCCCTACAATGCACAGCAGAGGAAGGCGGGGCGCGGCGGGGGTGAGAACGCTGGGGCTGCGACCTGTCCAGACCCTGTCTGTGCAGAAGCTGCGGGCGGAAGCTTTGGGGCTGCAGCACACTCCCAACAGCCTTGCGGGGTTCAGGGAACACGGGTCAACACGCTTCGACAAGTAGGGTAGCACAAAGCCCGCTTGGCTCAGAGCAGACATTGGAAGGAAACGTTTGCTGGGTACATGGGGCACACGGAGAGGCTGCCCTCCCCCGTTCCCTGTCCTTCAGAGCCTGCGTGGTTTTCCAAATTTCCAAAGTTCAGGGCAGACCCACAATGTCGTCCGCTCTCGGGTTGCCAAGCCGGTCAGCGGGCCGCCTCGCTTCGGCCGACCGCGGGAACCCAGACACGGCGCTGCCGGGGTGCTGCAAACTCTGTCTCCACAGGCCCCACACAGCCAGGCCGGGGCCCCAGGCCCGGGCGCCTACCCGCACCTTTCCTCCCTGCCTGTCTCTCCCCCTCTGTGTCCTCGCCCGCCCTCTCCCCCTGTCCTCCCTGCCCTCCCTCTGTGTCCCTTCCTCCCGGTGTGGGGTCTCTCTGTCCCTCTCTCTCTTTGGCTTTCCCCCTGCCCCCACCTACCGCTTTCCCTCCCTCGCTCGCTGACTCTGCCAGGACCACGCTTTGGGCCGTGGGTGGGCAGCCGTGCTCCAGGTGACCCGAGCGGCCCCCTCCTGGGCACAGGAGGCCCCTCAAAGTCACGGGGCTTCAGGCAAACACACAAGCAATCCCGGCCGTGACAGTGGGACGGAGCACATCCAGCCGTCCAAAGCAGTGACTGCCTGCAGGCCACACGCACAGGCCAGGGGGACGTGGGAGCAGAGCGCAGTCAGGCCCTCGGCCTTGCCCTGTCGGGGGCAGGCAGCCTCAGAGGTGCTGGAAGCCAAGGGACTCCCCAGGGTGGAGCAGGTGGGAAGGAAGGGCAGGAGCTGACCAGGTTGGGAGGGCGGCAGTGCTTGGCGTTTCCGCACTTTTGCAACTTCGGTCGCTTGCTCTCGGCCGGCAAGGTCCGGGGGGCTCCTGCCTCTCTTTCCGTAGCACGTGCCGGCGAGGCTCCTTGACCCAAGGCAGATCCTGAAACACCCCAAGATATCGGCCGTGACGGGTGACCAGGACAGACACGTGCTCAGCTCCATGACCCATTTGGAGGTCAGTCCTGGGAGACGGAGGCTGGGGGAGGCCCGGTGGGCGTGGGGTTTGAGCAGGAGGGGGCCGGGCAACGTGGTTCAGTGCCGCAGCCAGGCAAACAGCTCGGGGCACCTAGAAGACACGTTCCCCCTTCCCGTCCTCTTTCTTCGGCGGGGCAGGTGGAGGTACTGGGCCATCCCAAATCCCGCTTCAGGTTGATGTTTTCCTTTGGGAGCAACCCCTACTTCCAGAACAAAGTGATCGTTAAGGTGCATCGCCTTAACATTGCCGGTGGGAGTGGGCTTGAGCTTCGAGGATGCTGGGGGCGGGCGGGGGGGGGGGGTGGGCACTTGGGAGCGGGAGGGGAGGTGCGCGGGGTCCCCAGCGTGGGGCGGGACCGGCCCAGGAGGGAGACGGGCTGGGAGGTTGAGAGGGAGAGAAGGCGAGAGGGCGTGGGTGCGAGGGGCCTGCTCCCGGCTGTCTGTCATGAGTCCACGGAAGGGCATCATACAGCATACAAGAGACAGCTGGGTGCGTGCTCAGCCGAGGAATGCAAACGGATGCCTGCCCTGGACGCATTTGTCTTTGGGGCCGGATAGGCAACCCAGAGTACTTCCATAGTCAAATCCTGCTCTGGTGTTTGTTTGGCATGTACTCTACGGGGATGCCTTATTTCAGGCTAGCAGCTTGACTTAACGGACTCAGGGACCCGCTTCATTTCGGCAGGCCGGACTCTCCTTAGCATAGAGCCCCGCCTCCCACCTCCATCCCAGCCCCACCCCTCCCGACCCACGGGCTCCTCCTCGCACTCCTTCTCCTTACGTCTTGTGAACATTTTCTGGGTCATTGGCGCCGAACGTCGCCTGCACGTTGCGGTAGTTTTTCTCTGCACCTGTCGAACGTATCACGCACCGCCTTCTGGCCTCCGCGCATCCGAAGGGGAAGCTGGCTCTTCCTCTCCCCGAGGCTCCCCGGTGTGTGATGGGTCAGTCCCAACTCTGTAGGCTGCCGAGAGACGCGTCTCTGCCTCGCTCGTCCACTGGCCTGGGCATGTCTTTGGAGCGTGCCTTCCGCTAGGAGCGCATCGGGCTCCTTGGATGTGCAGAGTGAGCATTGTGGGCCAATGCGCAAAGCCCTGTCACCTTAGGTCTTCGTGCAACTGCTGCGTGACTAACTCCCTCCCACCTCTCTCTGGCGTTCCCGACTCGTGCCTGTCCGCGGTGGGCATGAGGGTTTCCCGCAGACCTCTGAGAAGCCTTCACTTCATCTCTTTGGGGCTTTGCCTCTCCATCTCACCCCGCATGACCTCGTGGGATCTGTCTGCAGGTCCACGGGTGCTTTCAGATCTCCTCTTGACGTCCAGGGAGGCATGTTTCCTTTCAGGCTGTAGGCTGTGCAATGTACAGAATTCAGCCTCCCTCCCTGCCTCCGCCCGTCCTCGCTCCCTCCCTCTCTCCCTCCCCCTCCCTCCCTCCCTGTCCCCAGGCCTCCCTCCTCCTCTGCCCTCCTCTCTCCGTCGCACCCCCTCCTCTCGCTCCCTGTTCCTCTCCCTGGGCCCACCCTCTCTCCTCCTCTCCTTCTCCGCGCCGCTCCCGCTCTTCCCCCCGCTCTCTGTCCAGCCCCCCCTCCCCCCCCCTCCCAGTTTTCTCCGACTCCGGGGATGCGCTGTTTTGGGTGCACTATTTCCTCGGAACCCTCCTTTAGTGTCTTGGGCAAGTTTACAAGAGCTAATTCGGTTTGGCCTGTGGCAGCAAACCCACAGTCTGGGCTGTGCCAGGGACAGGCTCCGAAAATTGTGCTTCTCCCCCGCAGACGGCCGGGCGCTGTTATCCGTGCAGGGTCCCCCGTTTGCGTCGACAAGTAGAGTTTGAAACGGTGACGCGCTACGGCCCAGAACCCTGCACTTCACCCCAAGGGGGCTCCTCCGGCCTCTTTCCGCTCAAATCCCCCCCTCGTGCCACGGGCGGCCCGACCCATTCCTCTTAGGGACGGGAGGCCCTCCCAGGGCGATGCAACACCAACGCCCTCGGCCTTGCCGTCACCCACTGGGCCTTCCTCCAACCTCATGCAGCGTGCATCGTACACATTCCGGAATGCCTCCGCGCAGCGGACCGGCATGCGGTGTGGGGCTGTCGCGAAGGACCTGGTGAGTACCGGAGAAAGGGCAGGGTGTGCTGCCAGTGCTCACTTTGCCATCCCCTCCCTGGCTGGCACTCCACTCAGTGAGAGACAGACCAAGGAAGAACTTGCAGCAGAGCTGGGGCAGCCGAGACAGCCACAGCTCCTCAGGAAGGCGGACAAAAGCAGGCTCCGGGGACCATTAGGCTGGAGCTCGGACATCCCTGGCAGTTATGGTGAGGCGGGAAGGCAGACACAGGGAAAGGGAGCGCGGCAGTCAGACAAGGAGGGAGAAAGCAAAGAGGAAGGGCCCGGCAGAGGAAAGTATGGTGGGAGCGAGTCCTAGCAGTGGCTTTAACGAAAGAACACACCCAGAGTTATTACCCTTTAGGCTACGGGGGCGGCCCATTAGCATGCCCCCGAGTCCCAATCGCGGACCTCACCGGGGCTGTGCCAGTGGTTGTGTAAGCACGGAGGTGGCCTCGGACCGTGGCTCCTTGTAAATTTCAGGCCCAATACCTGTGTGCGGTTCCTCTCTTTGTAGGAGAGGCGGGTCGTTGGGGCGGGGAGGTCCCCGCATCCCGGATCCTGCTGGGCGGCCTCCCGACTCCCTCCCGCACCGGGCGGGGAAAGGGGGGAAAGCCATGTGGACAGCCATGTGGCAGTGGTTGGAGCACCAGCGGATGACTTCAGGGCTTCGCCCCGGCGTGACTAAGAAGGGGCCGGGTGAGGTTTCCGGGCGGCGGGCGGTCACGCTATTGAGCCGCTGGGTTTGAATTCCCCGGTGCCAGTAGCGTGTTCCCAGGGGAACTGACGAGAAGGTGAACACGAGGTTTGTGATAGCAGGGACCTCCCGGGAATGGCCTGGGAGGTGTCAGCGAAGAAGATGGCCAGGGTCCGGGCACGGACGCCACCCGTGAGGAGACGCGCGTGCGGACCGGCTCCCGCGGGGGCGAGGGGCGGGGCCGGGTGCGGCCACGCCCACCGCCGTGCCACTGGTGGGGTCCCGGGGCCGGTCAGCGTCCTGGGCGTGAGGCCGGGCTCCCATCCCGCCAAGGCCACAGGCGCCCCCCCCGCCCCGCCACCCAGACGCCACCCAGACGCCACCGGGCCCCAAGGCTTTGTGCGCATGCGTCCCCCAGGCCCGCCGCCTCCGCTGGGTACCGGCCTCCAGCCGTGGGCGCCAGAGCGCCACCTGCCGGCCGCTTGTGGGAGCCGCGTGCTCGCCCCTCCAGCTCCTTCGCTCCGTGGCCTGCCGGTCGTTCGGGTCCAGGGCCCCATGGAGAGCCAGGCGGGGTCCGGCGAAGCCGGGGCTGCCCCGGAATCCTGGACCACCTTAGTCCGCTGAGGGGGTCGTGAGGAGGAGGGGGCCCGGTGGGGAGGCAGGCGCCTGGGGCGAGGCGGGGGTGCCGCAGGCCCTAGGTGCGGGGGGGCATGGCGGCAGAGGCTGCGCAGGAGGCTGAGGCCCCGCAGCGCAGAGGCGAGGCCGGCGCGGGGGAGGATTTGGTGGTCGTGGGGGAGGATATCGTGGCGCTGGTGGAGGTCGTGGCGGCGGAAGACGAGGAGGTGGCACAAGCAGAGCAGGACGAGAAGCTGCAGGAGCTGCGGCAGGAAGGGCCAGGGCTGGGTCCCGATCCAGCCGGGGGCCCCACTGGCCGCGCTGGAGGTTGTTCAGTTGGCGCTCAGCTCTGTGGACGCCCAAGCTGCCAGGCCCTACTTGCGGCCCAAGCGCAGGATGAATCAGAAGCGGAGTTCTCACCTGGCTCGCCGGAGGGCCGTCCTATCCAGGGCATCCCAGGCCGTATCCTTCCTCCGGGTGGTGGGGCTTGGCTGCTGTGGAGGATCACCGCGAGGAGGGCAGCAGCAGAGCCACGGCCACGGCCATGAGCGCTGGGGGGAAGGGCTCTCCGCCCCCTTGCCGGGTGGGAGTGGGCCCACGATCCCTACAATGCACAGCAGAGGAAGGCGGGGCGCGGCGGGGGTGAGAACGCTGGGGCTGCGACCTGTCCAGACCCTGTCTGTGCAGAAGCTGCGGGCGGAAGCTTTGGGGCTGCAGCACACTCCCAACAGCCTTGCGGGGTTCAGGGAACACGGGTCAACACGCTTCGACAAGTAGGGTAGCACAAAGCCCGCTTGGCTCAGAGCAGACATTGGAAGGAAACGTTTGCTGGGTACATGGGGCACACGGAGAGGCTGCCCTCCCCCGTTCCCTGTCCTTCAGAGCCTGCGTGGTTTTCCAAATTTCCAAAGTTCAGGGCAGACCCACAATGTCGTCCGCTCTCGGGTTGCCAAGCCGGTCAGCGGGCCGCCTCGCTTCGGCCGACCGCGGGAACCCAGACACGGCGCTGCCGGGGTGCTGCAAACTCTGTCTCCACAGGCCCCACACAGCCAGGCCGGGGCCCCAGGCCCGGGCGCCTACCCGCACCTTTCCTCCCTGCCTGTCTCTCCCCCTCTGTGTCCTCGCCCGCCCTCTCCCCCTGTCCTCCCTGCCCTCCCTCTGTGTCCCTTCCTCCCGGTGTGGGGTCTCTCTGTCCCTCTCTCTCTTTGGCTTTCCCCCTGCCCCCACCTACCGCTTTCCCTCCCTCGCTCGCTGACTCTGCCAGGACCACGCTTTGGGCCGTGGGTGGGCAGCCGTGCTCCAGGTGACCCGAGCGGCCCCCTCCTGGGCACAGGAGGCCCCTCAAAGTCACGGGGCTTCAGGCAAACACACAAGCAATCCCGGCCGTGACAGTGGGACGGAGCACATCCAGCCGTCCAAAGCAGTGACTGCCTGCAGGCCACACGCACAGGCCAGGGGGACGTGGGAGCAGAGCGCAGTCAGGCCCTCGGCCTTGCCCTGTCGGGGGCAGGCAGCCTCAGAGGTGCTGGAAGCCAAGGGACTCCCCAGGGTGGAGCAGGTGGGAAGGAAGGGCAGGAGCTGACCAGGTTGGGAGGGCGGCAGTGCTTGGCGTTTCCGCACTTTTGCAACTTCGGTCGCTTGCTCTCGGCCGGCAAGGTCCGGGGGGCTCCTGCCTCTCTTTCCGTAGCACGTGCCGGCGAGGCTCCTTGACCCAAGGCAGATCCTGAAACACCCCAAGATATCGGCCGTGACGGGTGACCAGGACAGACACGTGCTCAGCTCCATGACCCATTTGGAGGTCAGTCCTGGGAGACGGAGGCTGGGGGAGGCCCGGTGGGCGTGGGGTTTGAGCAGGAGGGGGCCGGGCAACGTGGTTCAGTGCCGCAGCCAGGCAAACAGCTCGGGGCACCTAGAAGACACGTTCCCCCTTCCCGTCCTCTTTCTTCGGCGGGGCAGGTGGAGGTACTGGGCCATCCCAAATCCCGCTTCAGGTTGATGTTTTCCTTTGGGAGCAACCCCTACTTCCAGAACAAAGTGATCGTTAAGGTGCATCGCCTTAACATTGCCGGTGGGAGTGGGCTTGAGCTTCGAGGATGCTGGGGGCGGGCGGGGGGGGGGGGTGGGCACTTGGGAGCGGGAGGGGAGGTGCGCGGGGTCCCCAGCGTGGGGCGGGACCGGCCCAGGAGGGAGACGGGCTGGGAGGTTGAGAGGGAGAGAAGGCGAGAGGGCGTGGGTGCGAGGGGCCTGCTCCCGGCTGTCTGTCATGAGTCCACGGAAGGGCATCATACAGCATACAAGAGACAGCTGGGTGCGTGCTCAGCCGAGGAATGCAAACGGATGCCTGCCCTGGACGCATTTGTCTTTGGGGCCGGATAGGCAACCCAGAGTACTTCCATAGTCAAATCCTGCTCTGGTGTTTGTTTGGCATGTACTCTACGGGGATGCCTTATTTCAGGCTAGCAGCTTGACTTAACGGACTCAGGGACCCGCTTCATTTCGGCAGGCCGGACTCTCCTTAGCATAGAGCCCCGCCTCCCACCTCCATCCCAGCCCCACCCCTCCCGACCCACGGGCTCCTCCTCGCACTCCTTCTCCTTACGTCTTGTGAACATTTTCTGGGTCATTGGCGCCGAACGTCGCCTGCACGTTGCGGTAGTTTTTCTCTGCACCTGTCGAACGTATCACGCACCGCCTTCTGGCCTCCGCGCATCCGAAGGGGAAGCTGGCTCTTCCTCTCCCCGAGGCTCCCCGGTGTGTGATGGGTCAGTCCCAACTCTGTAGGCTGCCGAGAGACGCGTCTCTGCCTCGCTCGTCCACTGGCCTGGGCATGTCTTTGGAGCGTGCCTTCCGCTAGGAGCGCATCGGGCTCCTTGGATGTGCAGAGTGAGCATTGTGGGCCAATGCGCAAAGCCCTGTCACCTTAGGTCTTCGTGCAACTGCTGCGTGACTAACTCCCTCCCACCTCTCTCTGGCGTTCCCGACTCGTGCCTGTCCGCGGTGGGCATGAGGGTTTCCCGCAGACCTCTGAGAAGCCTTCACTTCATCTCTTTGGGGCTTTGCCTCTCCATCTCACCCCGCATGACCTCGTGGGATCTGTCTGCAGGTCCACGGGTGCTTTCAGATCTCCTCTTGACGTCCAGGGAGGCATGTTTCCTTTCAGGCTGTAGGCTGTGCAATGTACAGAATTCAGCCTCCCTCCCTGCCTCCGCCCGTCCTCGCTCCCTCCCTCTCTCCCTCCCCCTCCCTCCCTCCCTGTCCCCAGGCCTCCCTCCTCCTCTGCCCTCCTCTCTCCGTCGCACCCCCTCCTCTCGCTCCCTGTTCCTCTCCCTGGGCCCACCCTCTCTCCTCCTCTCCTTCTCCGCGCCGCTCCCGCTCTTCCCCCCGCTCTCTGTCCAGCCCCCCCTCCCCCCCCCTCCCAGTTTTCTCCGACTCCGGGGATGCGCTGTTTTGGGTGCACTATTTCCTCGGAACCCTCCTTTAGTGTCTTGGGCAAGTTTACAAGAGCTAATTCGGTTTGGCCTGTGGCAGCAAACCCACAGTCTGGGCTGTGCCAGGGACAGGCTCCGAAAATTGTGCTTCTCCCCCGCAGACGGCCGGGCGCTGTTATCCGTGCAGGGTCCCCCGTTTGCGTCGACAAGTAGAGTTTGAAACGGTGACGCGCTACGGCCCAGAACCCTGCACTTCACCCCAAGGGGGCTCCTCCGGCCTCTTTCCGCTCAAATCCCCCCCTCGTGCCACGGGCGGCCCGACCCATTCCTCTTAGGGACGGGAGGCCCTCCCAGGGCGATGCAACACCAACGCCCTCGGCCTTGCCGTCACCCACTGGGCCTTCCTCCAACCTCATGCAGCGTGCATCGTACACATTCCGGAATGCCTCCGCGCAGCGGACCGGCATGCGGTGTGGGGCTGTCGCGAAGGACCTGGTGAGTACCGGAGAAAGGGCAGGGTGTGCTGCCAGTGCTCACTTTGCCATCCCCTCCCTGGCTGGCACTCCACTCAGTGAGAGACAGACCAAGGAAGAACTTGCAGCAGAGCTGGGGCAGCCGAGACAGCCACAGCTCCTCAGGAAGGCGGACAAAAGCAGGCTCCGGGGACCATTAGGCTGGAGCTCGGACATCCCTGGCAGTTATGGTGAGGCGGGAAGGCAGACACAGGGAAAGGGAGCGCGGCAGTCAGACAAGGAGGGAGAAAGCAAAGAGGAAGGGCCCGGCAGAGGAAAGTATGGTGGGAGCGAGTCCTAGCAGTGGCTTTAACGAAAGAACACACCCAGAGTTATTACCCTTTAGGCTACGGGGGCGGCCCATTAGCATGCCCCCGAGTCCCAATCGCGGACCTCACCGGGGCTGTGCCAGTGGTTGTGTAAGCACGGAGGTGGCCTCGGACCGTGGCTCCTTGTAAATTTCAGGCCCAATACCTGTGTGCGGTTCCTCTCTTTGTAGGAGAGGCGGGTCGTTGGGGCGGGGAGGTCCCCGCATCCCGGATCCTGCTGGGCGGCCTCCCGACTCCCTCCCGCACCGGGCGGGGAAAGGGGGGAAAGCCATGTGGACAGCCATGTGGCAGTGGTTGGAGCACCAGCGGATGACTTCAGGGCTTCGCCCCGGCGTGACTAAGAAGGGGCCGGGTGAGGTTTCCGGGCGGCGGGCGGTCACGCTATTGAGCCGCTGGGTTTGAATTCCCCGGTGCCAGTAGCGTGTTCCCAGGGGAACTGACGAGAAGGTGAACACGAGGTTTGTGATAGCAGGGACCTCCCGGGAATGGCCTGGGAGGTGTCAGCGAAGAAGATGGCCAGGGTCCGGGCACGGACGCCACCCGTGAGGAGACGCGCGTGCGGACCGGCTCCCGCGGGGGCGAGGGGCGGGGCCGGGTGCGGCCACGCCCACCGCCGTGCCACTGGTGGGGTCCCGGGGCCGGTCAGCGTCCTGGGCGTGAGGCCGGGCTCCCATCCCGCCAAGGCCACAGGCGCCCCCCCCGCCCCGCCACCCAGACGCCACCCAGACGCCACCGGGCCCCAAGGCTTTGTGCGCATGCGTCCCCCAGGCCCGCCGCCTCCGCTGGGTACCGGCCTCCAGCCGTGGGCGCCAGAGCGCCACCTGCCGGCCGCTTGTGGGAGCCGCGTGCTCGCCCCTCCAGCTCCTTCGCTCCGTGGCCTGCCGGTCGTTCGGGTCCAGGGCCCCATGGAGAGCCAGGCGGGGTCCGGCGAAGCCGGGGCTGCCCCGGAATCCTGGACCACCTTAGTCCGCTGAGGGGGTCGTGAGGAGGAGGGGGCCCGGTGGGGAGGCAGGCGCCTGGGGCGAGGCGGGGGTGCCGCAGGCCCTAGGTGCGGGGGGGCATGGCGGCAGAGGCTGCGCAGGAGGCTGAGGCCCCGCAGCGCAGAGGCGAGGCCGGCGCGGGGGAGGATTTGGTGGTCGTGGGGGAGGATATCGTGGCGCTGGTGGAGGTCGTGGCGGCGGAAGACGAGGAGGTGGCACAAGCAGAGCAGGACGAGAAGCTGCAGGAGCTGCGGCAGGAAGGGCCAGGGCTGGGTCCCGATCCAGCCGGGGGCCCCACTGGCCGCGCTGGAGGTTGTTCAGTTGGCGCTCAGCTCTGTGGACGCCCAAGCTGCCAGGCCCTACTTGCGGCCCAAGCGCAGGATGAATCAGAAGCGGAGTTCTCACCTGGCTCGCCGGAGGGCCGTCCTATCCAGGGCATCCCAGGCCGTATCCTTCCTCCGGGTGGTGGGGCTTGGCTGCTGTGGAGGATCACCGCGAGGAGGGCAGCAGCAGAGCCACGGCCACGGCCATGAGCGCTGGGGGGAAGGGCTCTCCGCCCCCTTGCCGGGTGGGAGTGGGCCCACGATCCCTACAATGCACAGCAGAGGAAGGCGGGGCGCGGCGGGGGTGAGAACGCTGGGGCTGCGACCTGTCCAGACCCTGTCTGTGCAGAAGCTGCGGGCGGAAGCTTTGGGGCTGCAGCACACTCCCAACAGCCTTGCGGGGTTCAGGGAACACGGGTCAACACGCTTCGACAAGTAGGGTAGCACAAAGCCCGCTTGGCTCAGAGCAGACATTGGAAGGAAACGTTTGCTGGGTACATGGGGCACACGGAGAGGCTGCCCTCCCCCGTTCCCTGTCCTTCAGAGCCTGCGTGGTTTTCCAAATTTCCAAAGTTCAGGGCAGACCCACAATGTCGTCCGCTCTCGGGTTGCCAAGCCGGTCAGCGGGCCGCCTCGCTTCGGCCGACCGCGGGAACCCAGACACGGCGCTGCCGGGGTGCTGCAAACTCTGTCTCCACAGGCCCCACACAGCCAGGCCGGGGCCCCAGGCCCGGGCGCCTACCCGCACCTTTCCTCCCTGCCTGTCTCTCCCCCTCTGTGTCCTCGCCCGCCCTCTCCCCCTGTCCTCCCTGCCCTCCCTCTGTGTCCCTTCCTCCCGGTGTGGGGTCTCTCTGTCCCTCTCTCTCTTTGGCTTTCCCCCTGCCCCCACCTACCGCTTTCCCTCCCTCGCTCGCTGACTCTGCCAGGACCACGCTTTGGGCCGTGGGTGGGCAGCCGTGCTCCAGGTGACCCGAGCGGCCCCCTCCTGGGCACAGGAGGCCCCTCAAAGTCACGGGGCTTCAGGCAAACACACAAGCAATCCCGGCCGTGACAGTGGGACGGAGCACATCCAGCCGTCCAAAGCAGTGACTGCCTGCAGGCCACACGCACAGGCCAGGGGGACGTGGGAGCAGAGCGCAGTCAGGCCCTCGGCCTTGCCCTGTCGGGGGCAGGCAGCCTCAGAGGTGCTGGAAGCCAAGGGACTCCCCAGGGTGGAGCAGGTGGGAAGGAAGGGCAGGAGCTGACCAGGTTGGGAGGGCGGCAGTGCTTGGCGTTTCCGCACTTTTGCAACTTCGGTCGCTTGCTCTCGGCCGGCAAGGTCCGGGGGGCTCCTGCCTCTCTTTCCGTAGCACGTGCCGGCGAGGCTCCTTGACCCAAGGCAGATCCTGAAACACCCCAAGATATCGGCCGTGACGGGTGACCAGGACAGACACGTGCTCAGCTCCATGACCCATTTGGAGGTCAGTCCTGGGAGACGGAGGCTGGGGGAGGCCCGGTGGGCGTGGGGTTTGAGCAGGAGGGGGCCGGGCAACGTGGTTCAGTGCCGCAGCCAGGCAAACAGCTCGGGGCACCTAGAAGACACGTTCCCCCTTCCCGTCCTCTTTCTTCGGCGGGGCAGGTGGAGGTACTGGGCCATCCCAAATCCCGCTTCAGGTTGATGTTTTCCTTTGGGAGCAACCCCTACTTCCAGAACAAAGTGATCGTTAAGGTGCATCGCCTTAACATTGCCGGTGGGAGTGGGCTTGAGCTTCGAGGATGCTGGGGGCGGGCGGGGGGGGGGGGTGGGCACTTGGGAGCGGGAGGGGAGGTGCGCGGGGTCCCCAGCGTGGGGCGGGACCGGCCCAGGAGGGAGACGGGCTGGGAGGTTGAGAGGGAGAGAAGGCGAGAGGGCGTGGGTGCGAGGGGCCTGCTCCCGGCTGTCTGTCATGAGTCCACGGAAGGGCATCATACAGCATACAAGAGACAGCTGGGTGCGTGCTCAGCCGAGGAATGCAAACGGATGCCTGCCCTGGACGCATTTGTCTTTGGGGCCGGATAGGCAACCCAGAGTACTTCCATAGTCAAATCCTGCTCTGGTGTTTGTTTGGCATGTACTCTACGGGGATGCCTTATTTCAGGCTAGCAGCTTGACTTAACGGACTCAGGGACCCGCTTCATTTCGGCAGGCCGGACTCTCCTTAGCATAGAGCCCCGCCTCCCACCTCCATCCCAGCCCCACCCCTCCCGACCCACGGGCTCCTCCTCGCACTCCTTCTCCTTACGTCTTGTGAACATTTTCTGGGTCATTGGCGCCGAACGTCGCCTGCACGTTGCGGTAGTTTTTCTCTGCACCTGTCGAACGTATCACGCACCGCCTTCTGGCCTCCGCGCATGCGAAGGGGAAGCTGGCTCTTCCTCTCCCCGAGGCTCCCCGGTGTGTGATGGGTCAGTCCCAACTCTGTAGGCTGCCGAGAGACGCGTCTCTGCCTCGCTCGTCCACTGGCCTGGACATGTCTTTGGAGCGTGCCTTCCGCTAGGAGCGCATCGGGCTCCTTGGATGTGCAGAGTGAGCATTGTGGGCCAATGCGCAAAGCCCTGTCACCTTAGGTCTTCGTGCAACTGCTGCGTGACTAACTCCCTCCCACCTCTCTCTGGCGTTCCCGACTCGTGCCTGTCCGCGGTGGGCATGAGGGTTTCCCGCAGACCTCTGAGAAGCCTTCACTTCATCTCTTTGGGGCTTTGCCTCTCCATCTCACCCCGCATGACCTCGTGGGATCTGTCTGCAGGTCCACGGGTGCTTTCAGATCTCCTCTTGACGTCCAGGGAGGCATGTTTCCTTTCAGGCTGTAGGCTGTGCAATGTACAGAATTCAGCCTCCCTCCCTGCCTCCGCCCGTCCTCGCTCCCTCCCTCTCTCCCTCCCCCTCCCTCCCTCCCTGTCCCCAGGCCTCCCTCCTCCTCTGCCCTCCTCTCTCCGTCGCACCCCCTCCTCTCGCTCCCTGTTCCTCTCCCTGGGCCCACCCTCTCTCCTCCTCTCCTTCTCCGCGCCGCTCCCGCTCTTCCCCCCGCTCTCTGTCCAGCCCCCCCTCCCCCCCCCTCCCAGTTTTCTCCGACTCCGGGGATGCGCTGTTTTGGGTGCACTATTTCCTCGGAACCCTCCTTTAGTGTCTTGGGCAAGTTTACAAGAGCTAATTCGGTTTGGCCTGTGGCAGCAAACCCACAGTCTGGGCTGTGCCAGGGACAGGCTCCGAAAATTGTGCTTCTCCCCCGCAGACGGCCGGGCGCTGTTATCCGTGCAGGGTCCCCCGTTTGCGTCGACAAGTAGAGTTTGAAACGGTGACGCGCTACGGCCCAGAACCCTGCACTTCACCCCAAGGGGGCTCCTCCGGCCTCTTTCCGCTCAAATCCCCCCCTCGTGCCACGGGCGGCCCGACCCATTCCTCTTAGGGACGGGAGGCCCTCCCAGGGCGATGCAACACCAACGCCCTCGGCCTTGCCGTCACCCACTGGGCCTTCCTCCAACCTCATGCAGCGTGCATCGTACACATTCCGGAATGCCTCCGCGCAGCGGACCGGCATGCGGTGTGGGGCTGTCGCGAAGGACCTGGTGAGTACCGGAGAAAGGGCAGGGTGTGCTGCCAGTGCTCACTTTGCCATCCCCTCCCTGGCTGGCACTCCACTCAGTGAGAGACAGACCAAGGAAGAACTTGCAGCAGAGCTGGGGCAGCCGAGACAGCCACAGCTCCTCAGGAAGGCGGACAAAAGCAGGCTCCGGGGACCATTAGGCTGGAGCTCGGACATCCCTGGCAGTTATGGTGAGGCGGGAAGGCAGACACAGGGAAAGGGAGCGCGGCAGTCAGACAAGGAGGGAGAAAGCAAAGAGGAAGGGCCCGGCAGAGGAAAGTATGGTGGGAGCGAGTCCTAGCAGTGGCTTTAACGAAAGAACACACCCAGAGTTATTACCCTTTAGGCTACGGGGGCGGCCCATTAGCATGCCCCCGAGTCCCAATCGCGGACCTCACCGGGGCTGTGCCAGTGGTTGTGTAAGCACGGAGGTGGCCTCGGACCGTGGCTCCTTGTAAATTTCAGGCCCAATACCTGTGTGCGGTTCCTCTCTTTGTAGGAGAGGCGGGTCGTTGGGGCGGGGAGGTCCCCGCATCCCGGATCCTGCTGGGCGGCCTCCCGACTCCCTCCCGCACCGGGCGGGGAAAGGGGGGAAAGCCATGTGGACAGCCATGTGGCAGTGGTTGGAGCACCAGCGGATGACTTCAGGGCTTCGCCCCGGCGTGACTAAGAAGGGGCCGGGTGAGGTTTCCGGGCGGCGGGCGGTCACGCTATTGAGCCGCTGGGTTTGAATTCCCCGGTGCCAGTAGCGTGTTCCCAGGGGAACTGACGAGAAGGTGAACACGAGGTTTGTGATAGCAGGGACCTCCCGGGAATGGCCTGGGAGGTGTCAGCGAAGAAGATGGCCAGGGTCCGGGCACGGACGCCACCCGTGAGGAGACGCGCGTGCGGACCGGCTCCCGCGGGGGCGAGGGGCGGGGCCGGGTGCGGCCACGCCCACCGCCGTGCCACTGGTGGGGTCCCGGGGCCGGTCAGCGTCCTGGGCGTGAGGCCGGGCTCCCATCCCGCCAAGGCCACAGGCGCCCCCCCCGCCCCGCCACCCAGACGCCACCCAGACGCCACCGGGCCCCAAGGCTTTGTGCGCATGCGTCCCCCAGGCCCGCCGCCTCCGCTGGGTACCGGCCTCCAGCCGTGGGCGCCAGAGCGCCACCTGCCGGCCGCTTGTGGGAGCCGCGTGCTCGCCCCTCCAGCTCCTTCGCTCCGTGGCCTGCCGGTCGTTCGGGTCCAGGGCCCCATGGAGAGCCAGGCGGGGTCCGGCGAAGCCGGGGCTGCCCCGGAATCCTGGACCACCTTAGTCCGCTGAGGGGGTCGTGAGGAGGAGGGGGCCCGGTGGGGAGGCAGGCGCCTGGGGCGAGGCGGGGGTGCCGCAGGCCCTAGGTGCGGGGGGGCATGGCGGCAGAGGCTGCGCAGGAGGCTGAGGCCCCGCAGCGCAGAGGCGAGGCCGGCGCGGGGGAGGATTTGGTGGTCGTGGGGGAGGATATCGTGGCGCTGGTGGAGGTCGTGGCGGCGGAAGACGAGGAGGTGGCACAAGCAGAGCAGGACGAGAAGCTGCAGGAGCTGCGGCAGGAAGGGCCAGGGCTGGGTCCCGATCCAGCCGGGGGCCCCACTGGCCGCGCTGGAGGTTGTTCAGTTGGCGCTCAGCTCTGTGGACGCCCAAGCTGCCAGGCCCTACTTGCGGCCCAAGCGCAGGATGAATCAGAAGCGGAGTTCTCACCTGGCTCGCCGGAGGGCCGTCCTATCCAGGGCATCCCAGGCCGTATCCTTCCTCCGGCTGGTGGGGCTTGGCTGCTGTGGAGGATCACCGCGAGGAGGGCAGCAGCAGAGCCACGGCCACGGCCATGAGCGCTGGGGGGAAGGGCTCTCCGCCCCCTTGTCGGGTGGGAGTGGGCCCACGATCCCTACAATGCACAGCAGAGGAAGGCGGGGCGCGGCGGGGGTGAGAACGCTGGGGCTGCGACCTGTCCAGACCCTGTCTGTGCAGAAGCTGCGGGCGGAAGCTTTGGGGCTGCAGCACACTCCCAACAGCCTTGCGGGGTTCAGGGAACACGGGTCAACACGCTTCGACAAGTAGGGTAGCACAAAGCCCGCTTGGCTCAGAGCAGACATTGGAAGGAAACGTTTGCTGGGTACATGGGGCACACGGAGAGGCTGCCCTCCCCCGTTCCCTGTCCTTCAGAGCCTGCGTGGTTTTCCAAATTTCCAAAGTTCAGGGCAGACCCACAATGTCGTCCGCTCTCGGGTTGCCAAGCCGGTCAGCGGGCCGCCTCGCTTCGGCCGACCGCGGGAACCCAGACACGGCGCTGCCGGGGTGCTGCAAACTCTGTCTCCACAGGCCCCACACAGCCAGGCCGGGGCCCCAGGCCCGGGCGCCTACCCGCACCTTTCCTCCCTGCCTGTCTCTCCCCCTCTGTGTCCTCGCCCGCCCTCTCCCCCTGTCCTCCCTGCCCTCCCTCTGTGTCCCTTCCTCCCGGTGTGGGGTCTCTCTGTCCCTCTCTCTCTTTGGCTTTCCCCCTGCCCCCACCTACCGCTTTCCCTCCCTCGCTCGCTGACTCTGCCAGGACCACGCTTTGGGCCGTGGGTGGGCAGCCGTGCTCCAGGTGACCCGAGCGGCCCCCTCCTGGGCACAGGAGGCCCCTCAAAGTCACGGGGCTTCAGGCAAACACACAAGCAATCCCGGCCGTGACAGTGGGACGGAGCACATCCAGCCGTCCAAAGCAGTGACTGCCTGCAGGCCACACGCACAGGCCAGGGGGACGTGGGAGCAGAGCGCAGTCAGGCCCTCGGCCTTGCCCTGTCGGGGGCAGGCAGCCTCAGAGGTGCTGGAAGCCAAGGGACTCCCCAGGGTGGAGCAGGTGGGAAGGAAGGGCAGGAGCTGACCAGGTTGGGAGGGCGGCAGTGCTTGGCGTTTCCGCACTTTTGCAACTTCGGTCGCTTGCTCTCGGCCGGCAAGGTCCGGGGGGCTCCTGCCTCTCTTTCCGTAGCACGTGCCGGCGAGGCTCCTTGACCCAAGGCAGATCCTGAAACACCCCAAGATATCGGCCGTGACGGGTGACCAGGACAGACACGTGCTCAGCTCCATGACCCATTTGGAGGTCAGTCCTGGGAGACGGAGGCTGGGGGAGGCCCGGTGGGCGTGGGGTTTGAGCAGGAGGGGGCCGGGCAACGTGGTTCAGTGCCGCAGCCAGGCAAACAGCTCGGGGCACCTAGAAGACACGTTCCCCCTTCCCGTCCTCTTTCTTCGGCGGGGCAGGTGGAGGTACTGGGCCATCCCAAATCCCGCTTCAGGTTGATGTTTTCCTTTGGGAGCAACCCCTACTTCCAGAACAAAGTGATCGTTAAGGTGCATCGCCTTAACATTGCCGGTGGGAGTGGGCTTGAGCTTCGAGGATGCTGGGGGCGGGCGGGGGGGGGGGGTGGGCACTTGGGAGCGGGAGGGGAGGTGCGCGGGGTCCCCAGCGTGGGGCGGGACCGGCCCAGGAGGGAGACGGGCTGGGAGGTTGAGAGGGAGAGAAGGCGAGAGGGCGTGGGTGCGAGGGGCCTGCTCCCGGCTGTCTGTCATGAGTCCACGGAAGGGCATCATACAGCATACAAGAGACAGCTGGGTGCGTGCTCAGCCGAGGAATGCAAACGGATGCCTGCCCTGGACGCATTTGTCTTTGGGGCCGGATAGGCAACCCAGAGTACTTCCATAGTCAAATCCTGCTCTGGTGTTTGTTTGGCATGTACTCTACGGGGATGCCTTATTTCAGGCTAGCAGCTTGACTTAACGGACTCAGGGACCCGCTTCATTTCGGCAGGCCGGACTCTCCTTAGCATAGAGCCCCGCCTCCCACCTCCATCCCAGCCCCACCCCTCCCGACCCACGGGCTCCTCCTCGCACTCCTTCTCCTTACGTCTTGTGAACATTTTCTGGGTCATTGGCGCCGAACGTCGCCTGCACGTTGCGGTAGTTTTTCTCTGCACCTGTCGAACGTATCACGCACCGCCTTCTGGCCTCCGCGCATCCGAAGGGGAAGCTGGCTCTTCCTCTCCCCGAGGCTCCCCGGTGTGTGATGGGTCAGTCCCAACTCTGTAGGCTGCCGAGAGACGCGTCTCTGCCTCGCTCGTCCACTGGCCTGGGCATGTCTTTGGAGCGTGCCTTCCGCTAGGAGCGCATCGGGCTCCTTGGATGTGCAGAGTGAGCATTGTGGGCCAATGCGCAAAGCCCTGTCACCTTAGGTCTTCGTGCAACTGCTGCGTGACTAACTCCCTCCCACCTCTCTCTGGCGTTCCCGACTCGTGCCTGTCCGCGGTGGGCATGAGGGTTTCCCGCAGACCTCTGAGAAGCCTTCACTTCATCTCTTTGGGGCTTTGCCTCTCCATCTCACCCCGCATGACCTCGTGGGATCTGTCTGCAGGTCCACGGGTGCTTTCAGATCTCCTCTTGACGTCCAGGGAGGCATGTTTCCTTTCAGGCTGTAGGCTGTGCAATGTACAGAATTCAGCCTCCCTCCCTGCCTCCGCCCGTCCTCGCTCCCTCCCTCTCTCCCTCCCCCTCCCTCCCTCCCTGTCCCCAGGCCTCCCTCCTCCTCTGCCCTCCTCTCTCCGTCGCACCCCCTCCTCTCGCTCCCTGTTCCTCTCCCTGGGCCCACCCTCTCTCCTCCTCTCCTTCTCCGCGCCGCTCCCGCTCTTCCCCCCGCTCTCTGTCCAGCCCCCCCTCCCCCCCCCTCCCAGTTTTCTCCGACTCCGGGGATGCGCTGTTTTGGGTGCACTATTTCCTCGGAACCCTCCTTTAGTGTCTTGGGCAAGTTTACAAGAGCTAATTCGGTTTGGCCTGTGGCAGCAAACCCACAGTCTGGGCTGTGCCAGGGACAGGCTCCGAAAATTGTGCTTCTCCCCCGCAGACGGCCGGGCGCTGTTATCCGTGCAGGGTCCCCCGTTTGCGTCGACAAGTAGAGTTTGAAACGGTGACGCGCTACGGCCCAGAACCCTGCACTTCACCCCAAGGGGGCTCCTCCGGCCTCTTTCCGCTCAAATCCCCCCCTCGTGCCACGGGCGGCCCGACCCATTCCTCTTAGGGACGGGAGGCCCTCCCAGGGCGATGCAACACCAACGCCCTCGGCCTTGCCGTCACCCACTGGGCCTTCCTCCAACCTCATGCAGCGTGCATCGTACACATTCCGGAATGCCTCCGCGCAGCGGACCGGCATGCGGTGTGGGGCTGTCGCGAAGGACCTGGTGAGTACCGGAGAAAGGGCAGGGTGTGCTGCCAGTGCTCACTTTGCCATCCCCTCCCTGGCTGGCACTCCACTCAGTGAGAGACAGACCAAGGAAGAACTTGCAGCAGAGCTGGGGCAGCCGAGACAGCCACAGCTCCTCAGGAAGGCGGACAAAAGCAGGCTCCGGGGACCATTAGGCTGGAGCTCGGACATCCCTGGCAGTTATGGTGAGGCGGGAAGGCAGACACAGGGAAAGGGAGCGCGGCAGTCAGACAAGGAGGGAGAAAGCAAAGAGGAAGGGCCCGGCAGAGGAAAGTATGGTGGGAGCGAGTCCTAGCAGTGGCTTTAACGAAAGAACACACCCAGAGTTATTACCCTTTAGGCTACGGGGGCGGCCCATTAGCATGCCCCCGAGTCCCAATCGCGGACCTCACCGGGGCTGTGCCAGTGGTTGTGTAAGCACGGAGGTGGCCTCGGACCGTGGCTCCTTGTAAATTTCAGGCCCAATACCTGTGTGCGGTTCCTCTCTTTGTAGGAGAGGCGGGTCGTTGGGGCGGGGAGGTCCCCGCATCCCGGATCCTGCTGGGCGGCCTCCCGACTCCCTCCCGCACCGGGCGGGGAAAGGGGGGAAAGCCATGTGGACAGCCATGTGGCAGTGGTTGGAGCACCAGCGGATGACTTCAGGGCTTCGCCCCGGCGTGACTAAGAAGGGGCCGGGTGAGGTTTCCGGGCGGCGGGCGGTCACGCTATTGAGCCGCTGGGTTTGAATTCCCCGGTGCCAGTAGCGTGTTCCCAGGGGAACTGACGAGAAGGTGAACACGAGGTTTGTGATAGCAGGGACCTCCCGGGAATGGCCTGGGAGGTGTCAGCGAAGAAGATGGCCAGGGTCCGGGCACGGACGCCACCCGTGAGGAGACGCGCGTGCGGACCGGCTCCCGCGGGGGCGAGGGGCGGGGCCGGGTGCGGCCACGCCCACCGCCGTGCCACTGGTGGGGTCCCGGGGCCGGTCAGCGTCCTGGGCGTGAGGCCGGGCTCCCATCCCGCCAAGGCCACAGGCGCCCCCCCCGCCCCGCCACCCAGACGCCACCCAGACGCCACCGGGCCCCAAGGCTTTGTGCGCATGCGTCCCCCAGGCCCGCCGCCTCCGCTGGGTACCGGCCTCCAGCCGTGGGCGCCAGAGCGCCACCTGCCGGCCGCTTGTGGGAGCCGCGTGCTCGCCCCTCCAGCTCCTTCGCTCCGTGGCCTGCCGGTCGTTCGGGTCCAGGGCCCCATGGAGAGCCAGGCGGGGTCCGGCGAAGCCGGGGCTGCCCCGGAATCCTGGACCACCTTAGTCCGCTGAGGGGGTCGTGAGGAGGAGGGGGCCCGGTGGGGAGGCAGGCGCCTGGGGCGAGGCGGGGGTGCCGCAGGCCCTAGGTGCGGGGGGGCATGGCGGCAGAGGCTGCGCAGGAGGCTGAGGCCCCGCAGCGCAGAGGCGAGGCCGGCGCGGGGGAGGATTTGGTGGTCGTGGGGGAGGATATCGTGGCGCTGGTGGAGGTCGTGGCGGCGGAAGACGAGGAGGTGGCACAAGCAGAGCAGGACGAGAAGCTGCAGGAGCTGCGGCAGGAAGGGCCAGGGCTGGGTCCCGATCCAGCCGGGGGCCCCACTGGCCGCGCTGGAGGTTGTTCAGTTGGCGCTCAGCTCTGTGGACGCCCAAGCTGCCAGGCCCTACTTGCGGCCCAAGCGCAGGATGAATCAGAAGCGGAGTTCTCACCTGGCTCGCCGGAGGGCCGTCCTATCCAGGGCATCCCAGGCCGTATCCTTCCTCGGGCCTGTGGGGCTTGGCTGCTGTGGAGGATCACCGCGAGGAGGGCAGCAGCAGAGCCACGGCCACGGCCATGAGCGCTGGGGGGAAGGGCTCTCCGCCCCCTTGCCGGGTGGGAGTGGGCCCACGATCCCTACAATGCACAGCAGAGGAAGGCGGGGCGCGGCGGGGGTGAGAACGCTGGGGCTGCGACCTGTCCAGACCCTGTCTGTGCAGAAGCTGCGGGCGGAAGCTTTGGGGCTGCAGCACACTCCCAACAGCCTTGCGGGGTTCAGGGAACACGGGTCAACACGCTTCGACAAGTAGGGTAGCACAAAGCCCGCTTGGCTCAGAGCAGACATTGGAAGGAAACGTTTGCTGGGTACATGGGGCACACGGAGAGGCTGCCCTCCCCCGTTCCCTGTCCTTCAGAGCCTGCGTGGTTTTCCAAATTTCCAAAGTTCAGGGCAGACCCACAATGTCGTCCGCTCTCGGGTTGCCAAGCCGGTCAGCGGGCCGCCTCGCTTCGGCCGACCGCGGGAACCCAGACACGGCGCTGCCGGGGTGCTGCAAACTCTGTCTCCACAGGCCCCACACAGCCAGGCCGGGGCCCCAGGCCCGGGCGCCTACCCGCACCTTTCCTCCCTGCCTGTCTCTCCCCCTCTGTGTCCTCGCCCGCCCTCTCCCCCTGTCCTCCCTGCCCTCCCTCTGTGTCCCTTCCTCCCGGTGTGGGGTCTCTCTGTCCCTCTCTCTCTTTGGCTTTCCCCCTGCCCCCACCTACCGCTTTCCCTCCCTCGCTCGCTGACTCTGCCAGGACCACGCTTTGGGCCGTGGGTGGGCAGCCGTGCTCCAGGTGACCCGAGCGGCCCCCTCCTGGGCACAGGAGGCCCCTCAAAGTCACGGGGCTTCAGGCAAACACACAAGCAATCCCGGCCGTGACAGTGGGACGGAGCACATCCAGCCGTCCAAAGCAGTGACTGCCTGCAGGCCACACGCACAGGCCAGGGGGACGTGGGAGCAGAGCGCAGTCAGGCCCTCGGCCTTGCCCTGTCGGGGGCAGGCAGCCTCAGAGGTGCTGGAAGCCAAGGGACTCCCCAGGGTGGAGCAGGTGGGAAGGAAGGGCAGGAGCTGACCAGGTTGGGAGGGCGGCAGTGCTTGGCGTTTCCGCACTTTTGCAACTTCGGTCGCTTGCTCTCGGCCGGCAAGGTCCGGGGGGCTCCTGCCTCTCTTTCCGTAGCACGTGCCGGCGAGGCTCCTTGACCCAAGGCAGATCCTGAAACACCCCAAGATATCGGCCGTGACGGGTGACCAGGACAGACACGTGCTCAGCTCCATGACCCATTTGGAGGTCAGTCCTGGGAGACGGAGGCTGGGGGAGGCCCGGTGGGCGTGGGGTTTGAGCAGGAGGGGGCCGGGCAACGTGGTTCAGTGCCGCAGCCAGGCAAACAGCTCGGGGCACCTAGAAGACACGTTCCCCCTTCCCGTCCTCTTTCTTCGGCGGGGCAGGTGGAGGTACTGGGCCATCCCAAATCCCGCTTCAGGTTGATGTTTTCCTTTGGGAGCAACCCCTACTTCCAGAACAAAGTGATCGTTAAGGTGCATCGCCTTAACATTGCCGGTGGGAGTGGGCTTGAGCTTCGAGGATGCTGGGGGCGGGCGGGGGGGGGGGGTGGGCACTTGGGAGCGGGAGGGGAGGTGCGCGGGGTCCCCAGCGTGGGGCGGGACCGGCCCAGGAGGGAGACGGGCTGGGAGGTTGAGAGGGAGAGAAGGCGAGAGGGCGTGGGTGCGAGGGGCCTGCTCCCGGCTGTCTGTCATGAGTCCACGGAAGGGCATCATACAGCATACAAGAGACAGCTGGGTGCGTGCTCAGCCGAGGAATGCAAACGGATGCCTGCCCTGGACGCATTTGTCTTTGGGGCCGGATAGGCAACCCAGAGTACTTCCATAGTCAAATCCTGCTCTGGTGTTTGTTTGGCATGTACTCTACGGGGATGCCTTATTTCAGGCTAGCAGCTTGACTTAACGGACTCAGGGACCCGCTTCATTTCGGCAGGCCGGACTCTCCTTAGCATAGAGCCCCGCCTCCCACCTCCATCCCAGCCCCACCCCTCCCGACCCACGGGCTCCTCCTCGCACTCCTTCTCCTTACGTCTTGTGAACATTTTCTGGGTCATTGGCGCCGAACGTCGCCTGCACGTTGCGGTAGTTTTTCTCTGCACCTGTCGAACGTATCACGCACCGCCTTCTGGCCTCCGCGCATCCGAAGGGGAAGCTGGCTCTTCCTCTCCCCGAGGCTCCCCGGTGTGTGATGGGTCAGTCCCAACTCTGTAGGCTGCCGAGAGACGCGTCTCTGCCTCGCTCGTCCACTGGCCTGGGCATGTCTTTGGAGCGTGCCTTCCGCTAGGAGCGCATCGGGCTCCTTGGATGTGCAGAGTGAGCATTGTGGGCCAATGCGCAAAGCCCTGTCACCTTAGGTCTTCGTGCAACTGCTGCGTGACTAACTCCCTCCCACCTCTCTCTGGCGTTCCCGACTCGTGCCTGTCCGCGGTGGGCATGAGGGTTTCCCGCAGACCTCTGAGAAGCCTTCACTTCATCTCTTTGGGGCTTTGCCTCTCCATCTCACCCCGCATGACCTCGTGGGATCTGTCTGCAGGTCCACGGGTGCTTTCAGATCTCCTCTTGACGTCCAGGGAGGCATGTTTCCTTTCAGGCTGTAGGCTGTGCAATGTACAGAATTCAGCCTCCCTCCCTGCCTCCGCCCGTCCTCGCTCCCTCCCTCTCTCCCTCCCCCTCCCTCCCTCCCTGTCCCCAGGCCTCCCTCCTCCTCTGCCCTCCTCTCTCCGTCGCACCCCCTCCTCTCGCTCCCTGTTCCTCTCCCTGGGCCCACCCTCTCTCCTCCTCTCCTTCTCCGCGCCGCTCCCGCTCTTCCCCCCGCTCTCTGTCCAGCCCCCCCTCCCCCCCCCTCCCAGTTTTCTCCGACTCCGGGGATGCGCTGTTTTGGGTGCACTATTTCCTCGGAACCCTCCTTTAGTGTCTTGGGCAAGTTTACAAGAGCTAATTCGGTTTGGCCTGTGGCAGCAAACCCACAGTCTGGGCTGTGCCAGGGACAGGCTCCGAAAATTGTGCTTCTCCCCCGCAGACGGCCGGGCGCTGTTATCCGTGCAGGGTCCCCCGTTTGCGTCGACAAGTAGAGTTTGAAACGGTGACGCGCTACGGCCCAGAACCCTGCACTTCACCCCAAGGGGGCTCCTCCGGCCTCTTTCCGCTCAAATCCCCCCCTCGTGCCACGGGCGGCCCGACCCATTCCTCTTAGGGACGGGAGGCCCTCCCAGGGCGATGCAACACCAACGCCCTCGGCCTTGCCGTCACCCACTGGGCCTTCCTCCAACCTCATGCAGCGTGCATCGTACACATTCCGGAATGCCTCCGCGCAGCGGACCGGCATGCGGTGTGGGGCTGTCGCGAAGGACCTGGTGAGTACCGGAGAAAGGGCAGGGTGTGCTGCCAGTGCTCACTTTGCCATCCCCTCCCTGGCTGGCACTCCACTCAGTGAGAGACAGACCAAGGAAGAACTTGCAGCAGAGCTGGGGCAGCCGAGACAGCCACAGCTCCTCAGGAAGGCGGACAAAAGCAGGCTCCGGGGACCATTAGGCTGGAGCTCGGACATCCCTGGCAGTTATGGTGAGGCGGGAAGGCAGACACAGGGAAAGGGAGCGCGGCAGTCAGACAAGGAGGGAGAAAGCAAAGAGGAAGGGCCCGGCAGAGGAAAGTATGGTGGGAGCGAGTCCTAGCAGTGGCTTTAACGAAAGAACACACCCAGAGTTATTACCCTTTAGGCTACGGGGGCGGCCCATTAGCATGCCCCCGAGTCCCAATCGCGGACCTCACCGGGGCTGTGCCAGTGGTTGTGTAAGCACGGAGGTGGCCTCGGACCGTGGCTCCTTGTAAATTTCAGGCCCAATACCTGTGTGCGGTTCCTCTCTTTGTAGGAGAGGCGGGTCGTTGGGGCGGGGAGGTCCCCGCATCCCGGATCCTGCTGGGCGGCCTCCCGACTCCCTCCCGCACCGGGCGGGGAAAGGGGGGAAAGCCATGTGGACAGCCATGTGGCAGTGGTTGGAGCACCAGCGGATGACTTCAGGGCTTCGCCCCGGCGTGACTAAGA
>NW_028275144.1:0-32933 GCF_037043125.1 Eumetopias jubatus | reverse complement strand
AGTGTCTAACACTCAGCTCTCAAGGAACAAAACGGTAGAGAAATCGCCTTCCACTACCATCTACAGGGAAGAAAATGGAGGAAAGTCCCGACGTTAAAAGCGAAGGCACAAATACTGTGCCATATACCACTGCTTGAGAACGAACTTGTATCGAAAGCCTCTCCCAACTCAGATCTTGTTTCGGGAAGATAGAAGCCTTGTCAGTACTTTGTTTGAAAACACCAGGAAAACGCCACACGCTGAATTGTGAAGAAAAATGTGGGTCGAATGTGACAACCAACCCACTAGTAGTCCCCTAGAGAGGTGTGTGTCTGGAAATAGGAGGAAGCATAAGGGACGTGTGATACACTTAAGTCGAAGAAACAACGCTGTGGCGGTGCGGTCCTTCGACTGCCATCTGCTTTGCTAAGGAACGAAGCGGCTTGAAGCAAAGTGTGAAAGAGTACGGAGGGGAAGGAAGAGAGACATACCTTAGTCGCCGAACAACTTCTTATGGAGGGCTTTTCTCAAGGAACACCATGGGTCACGAAGAGGGAAGGGTTTTCAAATGTATGTGACTTCGCCAAAGGAAAGGCATACATGAATCTCTGCGAAGCAAGTCCATCTCAAACGCGACTTCGAGCTCCCATCTGGGTTCGCGAGGAATTCATAGTCACAAAACGTATGGGCTGAATCCTAAACAAAGGGAGTACTATGCAGTCTGAAGAAACACCACTGCAGAGAAACCGTGTTTCTACTAACATCTTCCCTGAACATGGTAGACGTTACCCATGTAAGTGTGAAATCGCAAGGAATGTGCCCCGTGCCTGTCCCACAGACATACTTACTGTAGAATGTCTGTCCCCATTCGAACCTTGTTCTGTGAGAAGTGTTTTCAAGAGTAGGAGAGAGAGCAGATGGAACGTGTCAAGGTTTTCACTGTGAGAAAGAAATCCATTAGGAAAGCCATACACGTAAGAATGAGAAGAACTTTAGCATGAAACGGAGAAGGCATCTTGAAAGGGCCCTGTGACGGTGCTGGAGAAACCTCTTCTGAAGTAGGCTTCCCTCAGGTGTCCTATGGTTTCAGTGAGATGAAAATGTTTTCCGTAGTGGGGGTGAAGGCGCAAGGGACATGGGCTAGACTTAACTCTCCGTGTCGAATGTGCCTACAGTCATGACATGAAGAACAATGTATGGAAATGGATGATGTGAGCAAGCCTAAGGAAGATGGCATACGTTTGTTTAACTCTAAGAACAAATCTATTTTGTTGCCGTCCTTCGACTACCATCTCTTTTAGTAAGGAAGGAAGCAGCTTGTTAAACCTTGTGTGCAAGGAAAGAGGTGGAACGCGCATTCCTGTACATCGGGAAACACGTTGTGCAGAGAGCTTCTCTCCTTTAAGTCCTGTGTCATGCAGGTGGATGGGGCTTCAAATGGACGTGGGCTCCCTTCAGGCCTGGTAGCCTTACACTGAACTCTGAGAAAGAAGGCCTCGTCAAACAGGTTTTCGTGCGAACATCTTGGTTCTTGAAGATAGAAGCCCTTGGAGATATATGTGTTGCTCTCTAAGGGAAGGTTCTTATACTCACCTCTCAAGAAACAAAGCTGCAGGGAAATAGTCTTTCCACTACCACCTACAGGGATGAAGATGGAAGCAATTTCCAACGTTCGCAGTGAAGGCACAAATCTGTGTCAGGTACCACTGCTTGAGAAAGAAGTTGTGTCGAAAGTTTCTCCCTACTCAGATCTTGTTTCAGGAAGCTAGAAACATTTTCAGTTCTTTGCGTGAAAGCGTAAGGAAAATGCCATAGGCTGAATTGTAAAGAAAAATGTGGGTCGAATGTTATCACCAACTCACAAGTTGTCCCCTATAGAGGTGTGTGTATGGAAATCGGAGGAAGCATAAGCAACGAGCTCTGCAATTAATTCTTCAAGAACAATGCTGTGGAGGAGCGGTCCTTCGACTCCCTTCTGCTTTCCTAAGGATCGAAGCGGCTTTACACCAAGTGTGAAGGCTTCTGTCATGAAGTTGGAAGGCCTTCAAATGTAGGCGAGCTAGCCTCAGCAGAGCCTTACGCTGAACTCAGAGAAACAACGGCATGTGAAAACTGATTTCGAGCTCACATCTTGGTTCGGGAAGAATGAAGCCTTCTGAGCTATATGTGTCAGTGCCTTACACTCACCTCTCAAGGAACAACACGGTAGAGGGAGATAGTCCTTCTACTGCCATCTACTGGGAAGAAGATGGAAGAACGTTCCAACGGTCACAGCGAAGGCACAGGTACTGGGCCATATAGCGCTGCTTGAGAAAGAAGTCGTGTCGAAAGCTTCTCCCAACTCAGATCTTGTTTCGGTAGAGAGAAGCATAAGCAAAACACTCGTTGTCTCCTAGAGAGGTGTATGTCTGGAAATGAGAGGAAGCGTAAGGAATGTGCTATACACTTGGGTCTACAAAACAGCGCTGTGGAGGTGCGGTCTTTCGACTGCCACCTCCTCTGCTAAGAAACGAAGCGGCTTGAGGCAAAGTGTGAAAGAAAGCAGAGGGGAAGCGTGATCGACCTTACTCGCGGAACAACTTCTTACGGAGGGCTTTTCTCAACGAACACCATGCATGGGTCACGAAGATAGAAGCGTCTTCCAAAGTATGCGAGTTAGGCAGAGGAAAGGCATACACAAATCTGTGAGAACCAAGTCTATCTCAAACGCGACTTCGAGCTCCCACCTGGGTTCGCGAGGAATTCATACTCACAGAACGTATGTGTTGAATCCTAAACCAAGGGAGTACTAATCAGTCTGAAGAAACACCACTGCAGAGAAACCGTGTTTCTACTAACATCTCACCCTGAACATGGTAGACTTTTCCAATGTAAAGTGTGAAATCGCAAGGAATGTGCCCCGTGCCTGTCCCACAGACATACTTAGTGTAGAATGTCTGTCCCCATTCGAATCTTGTTCCGTGGGAAGTGTTTTCAAGAGTAGGAGAGAGAACAGATGGAACGTGTCAAGGTTTTCATTGTGAGAAGGAAATCCATCAGGAAAGCCATACACGTAAGGATGAGAAGCACTTTAGCATGAAACGGTGAAGGCATCTTGAATGGGCCCTGTGACGGTGCTGGAGAAACCTCTTCTGAAGTAGGCTTCCCTCAGCTGTCCTATGGTTTCAGTGCGATGAAAGTGTTTTCCCTAGCGGGTGTGAACGCGTAAGGGACATGGTCTAGACTTAACTCTCCGTGGCGAATGTGCCTACAGTCGTGACATGAAGAACGATGTATGGAAATGGATGATGTGAGCAAGCCTAAGGAAGATGGCACTCGTTTCTTTAACTCTAAGAACAAATCTAGAGTGTTGCCGTCCTTCGACTACCATCTCTTTTCGTAAGGTTGGAAGCAGCTTGTTAAACATTGTGTGCAAGGAAAGAGGTGGAACGTGCCTTCCTGTACAGCGGGGAACACGTTGTGCAGAGGGTTTCTCTCCTTTAAGTCCTGTGTCATGCAGGTGGATGGGTCTTCAAATGGACGTGGGCTCCCTTCAGGCCTAGTAGCCTTACACTGAACTCTGAGAAAGAAGGCCTCGTCAAACAGGTTTTCGTGCGAACATCTTGGTTCTTGAAGATAGAAGCCCTTGGAGATATATGTGCTGCTCTCTAAGGGAAGGTTCTTATACTCACCTCTCAAGAAACAAAGCTGCAGGGAAATAGTCTTTCCACTACCACCTACAGGGACGAAGATGGAAGCAATTTCCAACGTTCGCAGTGAAGGCACAAATACTGTGTCATGTACCACTGCTTGAGAAAGAAGTTGTGTCGAAAGTTTCTCCCTCCTCAGATCTTGTTTCAGGAAGCTAGAAGTGTTTTCAGTTCTTCGCGTGAAAGCGCAAGGAAAATGCCATAGGCTGAATTGTGAAGAAAAATGTGGGTCGAATGTTACCACCAAGTCACAAGTTGTCCCCTATAGAGGTGTGTGTCTGTAAATCGGAGGAAGCGTAAGGAAAGTGCTATACACTTATTTCTACAAAACACCGCTGTGGAAGTGCGGCCGTTCCATGAGGAAGGATGAGTATGGATATGTATTATGTGAGGAAGCATAAGGAGGATTGCCTACCCATGGTTAACTCTAAGAACAAATCTAGAGGTTTGCCGTCCTTCGACGACCAGCTCTTTCCCTACGGATGGAAGCACCTTTTTACAACGTAGTGTAAAAGGAAAGAGACGGAAAGCGCGGTACACTACGGTGAGGAACACGTTGTGTGGAGGGTTTCTCTGCACCAAAGTCTTGTGTCATGAAGTTGGAAGGGCCTTCAAATGTACGCGAGCTCGCCTCAGCAGCGCCTTCCACTGAACTCAGAGAAACAAGGCCACGTCCAACAGGATTTCCTGCTAACCTCTTGGTTCGGGAAGCGTGAAGCCTTTGGAGATATAGGTGTAAGTGTCTAACACTCAGCTCTCAAGGAACAAAACGGTAGAGAAATCGCCTTTCCACTACCATCTACAGGGAAGAAAATGGAGGAAAGTCCCGACGTTAAAAGCGAAGGCACAAATACTGTGCCATATACCACTGCTTGAGAACGAACTTGTATCGAAAGCCTCTCCCAACTCAGATCTTGTTTCGGGAAGATAGAAGCCTTGTCAGTACTTTGTTTGAAAACACCAGGAAAACGCCACACGCTGAATTGTGAAGAAAAATGTGGGTCGAATGTGACAACCAACCCACTAGTAGTCCCCTAGAGAGGTGTGTGTCTGGAAATAGGAGGAAGCATAAGGGACGTGTGATACACTTAAGTCGAAGAAACAACGCTGTGGCGGTGCGGTCCTTCGACTGCCATCTGCTTTGCTAAGGAACGAAGCGGCTTGAAGCAAAGTGTGAAAGAGTACGGAGGGGAAGGAAGAGAGACATACCTTAGTCGCCGAACAACTTCTTATGGAGGGCTTTTCTCAAGGAACACCATGGGTCACGAAGAGGGAAGGGTTTTCAAATGTATGTGACTTCGCCAAAGGAAAGGCATACATGAATCTCTGCGAAGCAAGTCCATCTCAAACGCGACTTCGAGCTCCCATCTGGGTTCGCGAGGAATTCATAGTCACAAAACGTATGGGCTGAATCCTAAACAAAGGGAGTACTATGCAGTCTGAAGAAACACCACTGCAGAGAAACCGTGTTTCTACTAACATCTTCCCTGAACATGGTAGACGTTACCCATGTAAGTGTGAAATCGCAAGGAATGTGCCCCGTGCCTGTCCCACAGACATACTTACTGTAGAATGTCTGTCCCCATTCGAACCTTGTTCTGTGAGAAGTGTTTTCAAGAGTAGGAGAGAGAGCAGATGGAACGTGTCAAGGTTTTCACTGTGAGAAAGAAATCCATTAGGAAAGCCATACACGTAAGAATGAGAAGAACTTTAGCATGAAACGGAGAAGGCATCTTGAAAGGGCCCTGTGACGGTGCTGGAGAAACCTCTTCTGAAGTAGGCTTCCCTCAGGTGTCCTATGGTTTCAGTGAGATGAAAATGTTTTCCGTAGTGGGGGTGAAGGCGCAAGGGACATGGGCTAGACTTAACTCTCCGTGTCGAATGTGCCTACAGTCATGACATGAAGAACAATGTATGGAAATGGATGATGTGAGCAAGCCTAAGGAAGATGGCATACGTTTGTTTAACTCTAAGAACAAATCTATTTTGTTGCCGTCCTTCGACTACCATCTCTTTTAGTAAGGAAGGAAGCAGCTTGTTAAACCTTGTGTGCAAGGAAAGAGGTGGAACGCGCATTCCTGTACATCGGGAAACACGTTGTGCAGAGAGCTTCTCTCCTTTAAGTCCTGTGTCATGCAGGTGGATGGGGCTTCAAATGGACGTGGGCTCCCTTCAGGCCTGGTAGCCTTACACTGAACTCTGAGAAAGAAGGCCTCGTCAAACAGGTTTTCGTGCGAACATCTTGGTTCTTGAAGATAGAAGCCCTTGGAGATATATGTGTTGCTCTCTAAGGGAAGGTTCTTATACTCACCTCTCAAGAAACAAAGCTGCAGGGAAATAGTCTTTCCACTACCACCTACAGGGATGAAGATGGAAGCAATTTCCAACGTTCGCAGTGAAGGCACAAATCTGTGTCAGGTACCACTGCTTGAGAAAGAAGTTGTGTCGAAAGTTTCTCCCTACTCAGATCTTGTTTCAGGAAGCTAGAAACATTTTCAGTTCTTTGCGTGAAAGCGTAAGGAAAATGCCATAGGCTGAATTGTAAAGAAAAATGTGGGTCGAATGTTATCACCAACTCACAAGTTGTCCCCTATAGAGGTGTGTGTATGGAAATCGGAGGAAGCATAAGCAACGAGCTCTGCAATTAATTCTTCAAGAACAATGCTGTGGAGGAGCGGTCCTTCGACTCCCTTCTGCTTTCCTAAGGATCGAAGCGGCTTTACACCAAGTGTGAAGGCTTCTGTCATGAAGTTGGAAGGCCTTCAAATGTAGGCGAGCTAGCCTCAGCAGAGCCTTACGCTGAACTCAGAGAAACAACGGCATGTGAAAACTGATTTCGAGCTCACATCTTGGTTCGGGAAGAATGAAGCCTTCTGAGCTATATGTGTCAGTGCCTTACACTCACCTCTCAAGGAACAACACGGTAGAGGGAGATAGTCCTTCTACTGCCATCTACTGGGAAGAAGATGGAAGAACGTTCCAACGGTCACAGCGAAGGCACAGGTACTGGGCCATATAGCGCTGCTTGAGAAAGAAGTCGTGTCGAAAGCTTCTCCCAACTCAGATCTTGTTTCGGTAGAGAGAAGCATAAGCAAAACACTCGTTGTCTCCTAGAGAGGTGTATGTCTGGAAATGAGAGGAAGCGTAAGGAATGTGCTATACACTTGGGTCTACAAAACAGCGCTGTGGAGGTGCGGTCTTTCGACTGCCACCTCCTCTGCTAAGAAACGAAGCGGCTTGAGGCAAAGTGTGAAAGAAAGCAGAGGGGAAGCGTGATCGACCTTACTCGCGGAACAACTTCTTACGGAGGGCTTTTCTCAACGAACACCATGCATGGGTCACGAAGATAGAAGCGTCTTCCAAAGTATGCGAGTTAGGCAGAGGAAAGGCATACACAAATCTGTGAGAACCAAGTCTATCTCAAACGCGACTTCGAGCTCCCACCTGGGTTCGCGAGGAATTCATACTCACAGAACGTATGTGTTGAATCCTAAACCAAGGGAGTACTAATCAGTCTGAAGAAACACCACTGCAGAGAAACCGTGTTTCTACTAACATCTCACCCTGAACATGGTAGACTTTTCCAATGTAAAGTGTGAAATCGCAAGGAATGTGCCCCGTGCCTGTCCCACAGACATACTTAGTGTAGAATGTCTGTCCCCATTCGAATCTTGTTCCGTGGGAAGTGTTTTCAAGAGTAGGAGAGAGAACAGATGGAACGTGTCAAGGTTTTCATTGTGAGAAGGAAATCCATCAGGAAAGCCATACACGTAAGGATGAGAAGCACTTTAGCATGAAACGGTGAAGGCATCTTGAATGGGCCCTGTGACGGTGCTGGAGAAACCTCTTCTGAAGTAGGCTTCCCTCAGCTGTCCTATGGTTTCAGTGCGATGAAAGTGTTTTCCCTAGCGGGTGTGAACGCGTAAGGGACATGGTCTAGACTTAACTCTCCGTGGCGAATGTGCCTACAGTCGTGACATGAAGAACGATGTATGGAAATGGAGGATGTGAGCAAGCCTAAGGAAGATGGCACTCGTTTCTTTAACTCTAAGAACAAATCTAGAGTGTTGCCGTCCTTCGACTACCATCTCTTTTCGTAAGGTTGGAAGCAGCTTGTTAAACATTGTGTGCAAGGAAAGAGGTGGAACGTGCCTTCCTGTACAGCGGGGAACACGTTGTGCAGAGGGTTTCTCTCCTTTAAGTCCTGTGTCATGCAGGTGGATGGGTCTTCAAATGGACGTGGGCTCCCTTCAGGCCTAGTAGCCTTACACTGAACTCTGAGAAAGAAGGCCTCGTGAAACAGGTTTTCGTGCGAACATCTTGGTTCTTGAAGATAGAAGCCCTTGGAGATATATGTGCTGCTCTCTAAGGGAAGGTTCTTATACTCACCTCTCAAGAAACAAAGCTGCAGGGAAATAGTCTTTCCACTACCACCTACAGGGACGAAGATGGAAGCAATTTCCAACGTTCGCAGTGAAGGCACAAATACTGTGTCATGTACCGCTGCTTGAGAAAGAAGTTGTGTCGAAAGTTTCTCCCTCCTCAGATCTTGTTTCAGGAAGCTAGAAGTGTTTTCAGTTCTTCGCGTGAAAGCGCAAGGAAAATGCCATAGGCTGAATTGTGAAGAAAAATGTGGGTCGAATGTTACCACCAAGTCACAAGTTGTCCCCTATAGAGGTGTGTGTCTGTAAATCGGAGGAAGCGTAAGGAAAGTGCTATACACTTATTTCTACAAAACACCGCTGTGGAAGTGCGGCCGTTCCATGAGGAAGGATGAGTATGGATATGTATTATGTGAGGAAGCATAAGGAGGATTGCCTACCCATGGTTAACTCTAAGAACAAATCTAGAGGTTTGCCGTCCTTCGACGACCAGCTCTTTCCCTACGGATGGAAGCACCTTTTTACAACGTAGTGTAAAAGGAAAGAGACGGAAAGCGCGGTACACTACGGTGAGGAACACGTTGTGTGGAGGGTTTCTCTGCACCAAAGTCTTGTGTCATGAAGTTGGAAGGGCCTTCAAATGTACGCGAGCTCGCCTCAGCAGCGCCTTCCACTGAACTCAGAGAAACAAGGCCACGTCCAACAGGATTTCCTGCTAACCTCTTGGTTCGGGAAGCGTGAAGCCTTTGGAGATATAGGTGTAAGTGTCTAACACTCAGCTCTCAAGGAACAAAACGGTAGAGAAATCGCCTTTCCACTACCATCTACAGGGAAGAAAATGGAGGAAAGTCCCGACGTTAAAAGCGAAGGCACAAATACTGTGCCATATACCACTGCTTGAGAACGAACTTGTATCGAAAGCCTCTCCCAACTCAGATCTTGTTTCGGGAAGATAGAAGCCTTGTCAGTACTTTGTTTGAAAACACCAGGAAAACGCCACACGCTGAATTGTGAAGAAAAATGTGGGTCGAATGTGACAACCAACCCACTAGTAGTCCCCTAGAGAGGTGTGTGTCTGGAAATAGGAGGAAGCATAAGGGACGTGTGATACACTTAAGTCGAAGAAACAACGCTGTGGCGGTGCGGTCCTTCGACTGCCATCTGCTTTGCTAAGGAACGAAGCGGCTTGAAGCAAAGTGTGAAAGAGTACGGAGGGGAAGGAAGAGAGACATACCTTAGTCGCCGAACAACTTCTTATGGAGGGCTTTTCTCAACGAACACCATGGGTCACGAAGAGGGAAGGGTTTTCAAATGTATGTGACTTCGCCAAAGGAAAGGCATACATGAATCTCTGCGAAGCAAGTCCATCTCAAACGCGACTTCGAGCTCCCATCTGGGTTCGCGAGGAATTCATAGTCACAAAACGTATGGGCTGAATCCTAAACAAAGGGAGTACTATGCAGTCTGAAGAAACACCACTGCAGAGAAACCGTGTTTCTACTAACATCTTCCCTGAACATGGTAGACGTTACCCATGTAAGTGTGAAATCGCAAGGAATGTGCCCCGTGCCTGTCCCACAGACATACTTACTGTAGAATGTCTGTCCCCATTCGAACCTTGTTCTGTGAGAAGTGTTTTCAAGAGTAGGAGAGAGAGCAGATGGAACGTGTCAAGGTTTTCACTGTGAGAAAGAAATCCATTAGGAAAGCCATACACGTAAGAATGAGAAGAACTTTAGCATGAAACGGAGAAGGCATCTTGAAAGGGCCCTGTGACGGTGCTGGAGAAACCTCTTCTGAAGTAGGCTTCCCTCAGGTGTCCTATGGTTTCAGTGAGATGAAAATGTTTTCCGTAGTGGGGGTGAAGGCGCAAGGGACATGGGCTAGACTTAACTCTCCGTGTCGAATGTGCCTACAGTCATGACATGAAGAACAATGTATGGAAATGGATGATGTGAGCAAGCCTAAGGAAGATGGCATACGTTTGTTTAACTCTAAGAACAAATCTATTTTGTTGCCGTCCTTCGACTACCATCTCTTTTAGTAAGGAAGGAAGCAGCTTGTTAAACCTTGTGTGCAAGGAAAGAGGTGGAACGCGCATTCCTGTACATCGGGAAACACGTTGTGCAGAGAGCTTCTCTCCTTTAAGTCCTGTGTCATGCAGGTGGATGGGGCTTCAAATGGACGTGGGCTCCCTTCAGGCCTGGTAGCCTTACACTGAACTCTGAGAAAGAAGGCCTCGTCAAACAGGTTTTCGTGCGAACATCTTGGTTCTTGAAGATAGAAGCCCTTGGAGATATATGTGTTGCTCTCTAAGGGAAGGTTCTTATACTCACCTCTCAAGAAACAAAGCTGCAGGGAAATAGTCTTTCCACTACCACCTACAGGGATGAAGATGGAAGCAATTTCCAACGTTCGCAGTGAAGGCACAAATCTGTGTCAGGTACCACTGCTTGAGAAAGAAGTTGTGTCGAAAGTTTCTCCCTACTCAGATCTTGTTTCAGGAAGCTAGAAACATTTTCAGTTCTTTGCGTGAAAGCGTAAGGAAAATGCCATAGGCTGAATTGTAAAGAAAAATGTGGGTCGAATGTTATCACCAACTCACAAGTTGTCCCCTATAGAGGTGTGTGTATGGAAATCGGAGGAAGCATAAGCAACGAGCTCTGCAATTAATTCTTCAAGAACAATGCTGTGGAGGAGCGGTCCTTCGACTCCCTTCTGCTTTCCTAAGGATCGAAGCGGCTTTACACCAAGTGTGAAGGCTTCTGTCATGAAGTTGGAAGGCCTTCAAATGTAGGCGAGCTAGCCTCAGCAGAGCCTTACGCTGAACTCAGAGAAACAACGGCATGTGAAAACTGATTTCGAGCTCACATCTTGGTTCGGGAAGAATGAAGCCTTCTGAGCTATATGTGTCAGTGCCTTACACTCACCTCTCAAGGAACAACACGGTAGAGGGAGATAGTCCTTCTACTGCCATCTACTGGGAAGAAGATGGAAGAACGTTCCAACGGTCACAGCGAAGGCACAGGTACTGGGCCATATAGCGCTGCTTGAGAAAGAAGTCGTGTCGAAAGCTTCTCCCAACTCAGATCTTGTTTCGGTAGAGAGAAGCATAAGCAAAACACTCGTTGTCTCCTAGAGAGGTGTATGTCTGGAAATGAGAGGAAGCGTAAGGAATGTGCTATACACTTGGGTCTACAAAACAGCGCTGTGGAGGTGCGGTCTTTCGACTGCCACCTCCTCTGCTAAGAAACGAAGCGGCTTGAGGCAAAGTGTGAAAGAAAGCAGAGGGGAAGCGTGATCGACCTTACTCGCGGAACAACTTCTTACGGAGGGCTTTTCTCAACGAACACCATGCATGGGTCACGAAGATAGAAGCGTCTTCCAAAGTATGCGAGTTAGGCAGAGGAAAGGCATACACAAATCTGTGAGAACCAAGTCTATCTCAAACGCGACTTCGAGCTCCCACCTGGGTTCGCGAGGAATTCATACTCACAGAACGTATGTGTTGAATCCTAAACCAAGGGAGTACTAATCAGTCTGAAGAAACACCACTGCAGAGAAACCGTGTTTCTACTAACATCTCACCCTGAACATGGTAGACTTTTCCAATGTAAAGTGTGAAATCGCAAGGAATGTGCCCCGTGCCTGTCCCACAGACATACTTAGTGTAGAATGTCTGTCCCCATTCGAATCTTGTTCCGTGGGAAGTGTTTTCAAGAGTAGGAGAGAGAACAGATGGAACGTGTCAAGGTTTTCATTGTGAGAAGGAAATCCATCAGGAAAGCCATACACGTAAGGATGAGAAGCACTTTAGCATGAAACGGTGAAGGCATCTTGAATGGGCCCTGTGACGGTGCTGGAGAAACCTCTTCTGAAGTAGGCTTCCCTCAGCTGTCCTATGGTTTCAGTGCGATGAAAGTGTTTTCCCTAGCGGGTGTGAACGCGTAAGGGACATGGTCTAGACTTAACTCTCCGTGGCGAATGTGCCTACAGTCGTGACATGAAGAACGATGTATGGAAATGGAGGATGTGAGCAAGCCTAAGGAAGATGGCACTCGTTTCTTTAACTCTAAGAACAAATCTAGAGTGTTGCCGTCCTTCGACTACCATCTCTTTTCGTAAGGTTGGAAGCAGCTTGTTAAACATTGTGTGCAAGGAAAGAGGTGGAACGTGCCTTCCTGTACAGCGGGGAACACGTTGTGCAGAGGGTTTCTCTCCTTTAAGTCCTGTGTCATGCAGGTGGATGGGTCTTCAAATGGACGTGGGCTCCCTTCAGGCCTAGTAGCCTTACACTGAACTCTGAGAAAGAAGGCCTCGTGAAACAGGTTTTCGTGCGAACATCTTGGTTCTTGAAGATAGAAGCCCTTGGAGATATATGTGCTGCTCTCTAAGGGAAGGTTCTTATACTCACCTCTCAAGAAACAAAGCTGCAGGGAAATAGTCTTTCCACTACCACCTACAGGGACGAAGATGGAAGCAATTTCCAACGTTCGCAGTGAAGGCACAAATACTGTGTCATGTACCGCTGCTTGAGAAAGAAGTTGTGTCGAAAGTTTCTCCCTCCTCAGATCTTGTTTCAGGAAGCTAGAAGTGTTTTCAGTTCTTCGCGTGAAAGCGCAAGGAAAATGCCATAGGCTGAATTGTGAAGAAAAATGTGGGTCGAATGTTACCACCAAGTCACAAGTTGTCCCCTATAGAGGTGTGTGTCTGTAAATCGGAGGAAGCGTAAGGAAAGTGCTATACACTTATTTCTACAAAACACCGCTGTGGAAGTGCGGCCGTTCCATGAGGAAGGATGAGTATGGATATGTATTATGTGAGGAAGCATAAGGAGGATTGCCTACCCATGGTTAACTCTAAGAACAAATCTAGAGGTTTGCCGTCCTTCGACGACCAGCTCTTTCCCTACGGATGGAAGCACCTTTTTACAACGTAGTGTAAAAGGAAAGAGACGGAAAGCGCGGTACACTACGGTGAGGAACACGTTGTGTGGAGGGTTTCTCTGCACGAAAGTCTTGTGTCATGAAGTTGGAAGGGCCTTCAAATGTACGCGAGCTCGCCTCAGCAGCGCCTTCCACTGAACTCAGAGAAACAAGGCCACGTCCAACAGGATTTCCTGCTAACCTCTTGGTTCGGGAAGCGTGAAGCCTTTGGAGATATAGGTGTAAGTGTCTAACACTCAGCTCTCAAGGAACAAAACGGTAGAGAAATCGCCTTTCCACTACCATCTACAGGGAAGAAAATGGAGGAAAGTCCCGACGTTAAAAGCGAAGGCACAAATACTGTGCCATATACCACTGCTTGAGAACGAACTTGTATCGAAAGCCTCTCCCAACTCAGATCTTGTTTCGGGAAGATAGAAGCCTTGTCAGTACTTTGTTTGAAAACACCAGGAAAACGCCACACGCTGAATTGTGAAGAAAAATGTGGGTCGAATGTGACAACCAACCCACTAGTAGTCCCCTAGAGAGGTGTGTGTCTGGAAATAGGAGGAAGCATAAGGGACGTGTGATACACTTAAGTCGAAGAAACAACGCTGTGGCGGTGCGGTCCTTCGACTGCCATCTGCTTTGCTAAGGAACGAAGCGGCTTGAAGCAAAGTGTGAAAGAGTACGGAGGGGAAGGAAGAGAGACATACCTTAGTCGCCGAACAACTTCTTATGGAGGGCTTTTCTCAAGGAACACCATGGGTCACGAAGAGGGAAGGGTTTTCAAATGTATGTGACTTCGCCAAAGGAAAGGCATACATGAATCTCTGCGAAGCAAGTCCATCTCAAACGCGACTTCGAGCTCCCATCTGGGTTCGCGAGGAATTCATAGTCACAAAACGTATGGGCTGAATCCTAAACAAAGGGAGTACTATGCAGTCTGAAGAAACACCACTGCAGAGAAACCGTGTTTCTACTAACATCTTCCCTGAACATGGTAGACGTTACCCATGTAAGTGTGAAATCGCAAGGAATGTGCCCCGTGCCTGTCCCACAGACATACTTACTGTAGAATGTCTGTCCCCATTCGAACCTTGTTCTGTGAGAAGTGTTTTCAAGAGTAGGAGAGAGAGCAGATGGAACGTGTCAAGGTTTTCACTGTGAGAAAGAAATCCATTAGGAAAGCCATACACGTAAGAATGAGAAGAACTTTAGCATGAAACGGAGAAGGCATCTTGAAAGGGCCCTGTGACGGTGCTGGAGAAACCTCTTCTGAAGTAGGCTTCCCTCAGGTGTCCTATGGTTTCAGTGAGATGAAAATGTTTTCCGTAGTGGGGGTGAAGGCGCAAGGGACATGGGCTAGACTTAACTCTCCGTGTCGAATGTGCCTACAGTCATGACATGAAGAACAATGTATGGAAATGGATGATGTGAGCAAGCCTAAGGAAGATGGCATACGTTTGTTTAACTCTAAGAACAAATCTATTTTGTTGCCGTCCTTCGACTACCATCTCTTTTAGTAAGGAAGGAAGCAGCTTGTTAAACCTTGTGTGCAAGGAAAGAGGTGGAACGCGCATTCCTGTACATCGGGAAACACGTTGTGCAGAGAGCTTCTCTCCTTTAAGTCCTGTGTCATGCAGGTGGATGGGGCTTCAAATGGACGTGGGCTCCCTTCAGGCCTGGTAGCCTTACACTGAACTCTGAGAAAGAAGGCCTCGTCAAACAGGTTTTCGTGCGAACATCTTGGTTCTTGAAGATAGAAGCCCTTGGAGATATATGTGTTGCTCTCTAAGGGAAGGTTCTTATACTCACCTCTCAAGAAACAAAGCTGCAGGGAAATAGTCTTTCCACTACTACCTACAGGGATGAAGATGGAAGCAATTTCCAACGTTCGCAGTGAAGGCACAAATCTGTGTCAGGTACCACTGCTTGAGAAAGAAGTTGTGTCGAAAGTTTCTCCCTACTCAGATCTTGTTTCAGGAAGCTAGAAACATTTTCAGTTCTTTGCGTGAAAGCGTAAGGAAAATGCCATAGGCTGAATTGTAAAGAAAAATGTGGGTCGAATGTTACCACCAACTCACAAGTTGTCCCCTATAGAGGTGTGTGTATGGAAATCGGAGGAAGCATAAGCAACGAGCTCTGCAATTAATTCTTCAAGAACAATGCTGTGGAGGAGCGGTCCTTCGACTCCCTTCTTCTTTCCTAAGGATCGAAGCGGCTTTACACCAAGTGTGAAGGCTTCTGTCATGAAGTTGGAAGGCCTTCAAATGTAGGCGAGCTAGCCTCAGCAGAGCCTTACGCTGAACTCAGAGAAACAACGGCGTGTGAAAACTGATTTCGAGCTCACATCTTGGTTCGGGAAGAATGAAGCCTTCTGAGCTATATGTGTCAGTGCCTTACACTCACCTCTCAAGGAACAACACGGTAGAGGGAGATAGTCCTTCTACTGCCATCTACTGGGAAGAAGATGGAAGAACGTTCCAACGGTCACAGCGAAGGCACAGGTACTGGGCCATATAGCGCTGCTTGAGAAAGAAGTCGTGTCGAAAGCTTCTCCCAACTCAGATCTTGTTTCGGTAGAGAGAAGCATAAGCAAAACACTCGTTGTCTCCTAGAGAGGTGTATGTCTGGAAATGAGAGGAAGCGTAAGGAATGTGCTATACACTTGGGTCTACAAAACAGCGCTGTGGAGGTGCGGTCTTTCGACTGCCACCTCCTCTGCTAAGAAACGAAGCGGCTTGAGGCAAAGTGTGAAAGAAAGCAGAGGGGAAGCGTGATCGACCTTACTCGCGGAACAACTTCTTACGGAGGGCTTTTCTCAACGAACACCATGCATGGGTCACGAAGATAGAAGCGTCTTCCAAAGTATGCGAGTTAGGCAGAGGAAAGGCATACACAAATCTGTGAGAACCAAGTCTATCTCAAACGCGACTTCGAGCTCCCACCTGGGTTCGCGAGGAATTCATACTCACAGAACGTATGTGTTGAATCCTAAACCAAGGGAGTACTAATCAGTCTGAAGAAACACCACTGCAGAGAAACCGTGTTTCTACTAACATCTCACCCTGAACATGGTAGACTTTTCCAATGTAAAGTGTGAAATCGCAAGGAATGTGCCCCGTGCCTGTCCCACAGACATACTTAGTGTAGAATGTCTGTCCCCATTCGAATCTTGTTCCGTGGGAAGTGTTTTCAAGAGTAGGAGAGAGAACAGATGGAACGTGTCAAGGTTTTCATTGTGAGAAGGAAATCCATCAGGAAAGCCATACACGTAAGGATGAGAAGCACTTTAGCATGAAACGGTGAAGGCATCTTGAATGGGCCCTGTGACGGTGCTGGAGAAACCTCTTCTGAAGTAGGCTTCCCTCAGCTGTCCTATGGTTTCAGTGCGATGAAAGTGTTTTCCCTAGCGGGTGTGAACGCGTAAGGGACATGGTCTAGACTTAACTCTCCGTGGCGAATGTGCCTACAGTCGTGACATGAAGAACGATGTATGGAAATGGATGATGTGAGCAAGCCTAAGGAAGATGGCACTCGTTTCTTTAACTCTAAGAACAAATCTAGAGTGTTGCCGTCCTTCGACTACCATCTCTTTTCGTAAGGTTGGAAGCAGCTTGTTAAACATTGTGTGCAAGGAAAGAGGTGGAACGTGCCTTCCTGTACAGCGGGGAACACGTTGTGCAGAGGGTTTCTCTCCTTTAAGTCCTGTGTCATGCAGGTGGATGGGTCTTCAAATGGACGTGGGCTCCCTTCAGGCCTAGTAGCCTTACACTGAACTCTGAGAAAGAAGGCCTCGTCAAACAGGTTTTCGTGCGAACATCTTGGTTCTTGAAGATAGAAGCCCTTGGAGATATATGTGCTGCTCTCTAAGGGAAGGTTCTTATACTCACCTCTCAAGAAACAAAGCTGCAGGGAAATAGTCTTTCCACTACCACCTACAGGGACGAAGATGGAAGCAATTTCCAACGTTCGCAGTGAAGGCACAAATACTGTGTCATGTACCACTGCTTGAGAAAGAAGTTGTGTCGAAAGTTTCTCCCTCCTCAGATCTTGTTTCAGGAAGCTAGAAGTGTTTTCAGTTCTTCGCGTGAAAGCGCAAGGAAAATGCCATAGGCTGAATTGTGAAGAAAAATGTGGGTCGAATGTTACCACCAAGTCACAAGTTGTCCCCTATAGAGGTGTGTGTCTGTAAATCGGAGGAAGCGTAAGGAAAGTGCTATACACTTATTTCTACAAAACACCGCTGTGGAAGTGCGGCCGTTCCATGAGGAAGGATGAGTATGGATATGTATTATGTGAGGAAGCATAAGGAGGATTGCCTACCCATGGTTAACTCTAAGAACAAATCTAGAGGTTTGCCGTCCTTCGACGACCAGCTCTTTCCCTACGGATGGAAGCACCTTTTTACAACGTAGTGTAAAAGGAAAGAGACGGAAAGCGCGGTACACTACGGTGAGGAACACGTTGTGTGGAGGGTTTCTCTGCACGAAAGTCTTGTGTCATGAAGTTGGAAGGGCCTTCAAATGTACGCGAGCTCGCCTCAGCAGCGCCTTCCACTGAACTCAGAGAAACAAGGCCACGTCCAACAGGATTTCCTGCTAACCTCTTGGTTCGGGAAGCGTGAAGCCTTTGGAGATATAGGTGTAAGTGTCTAACACTCAGCTCTCAAGGAACAAAACGGTAGAGAAATCGCCTTTCCACTACCATCTACAGGGAAGAAAATGGAGGAAAGTCCCGACGTTAAAAGCGAAGGCACAAATACTGTGCCATATACCACTGCTTGAGAACGAACTTGTATCGAAAGCCTCTCCCAACTCAGATCTTGTTTCGGGAAGATAGAAGCCTTGTCAGTACTTTGTTTGAAAACACCAGGAAAACGCCACACGCTGAATTGTGAAGAAAAATGTGGGTCGAATGTGACAACCAACCCACTAGTAGTCCCCTAGAGAGGTGTGTGTCTGGAAATAGGAGGAAGCATAAGGGACGTGTGATACACTTAAGTCGAAGAAACAACGCTGTGGCGGTGCGGTCCTTCGACTGCCATCTGCTTTGCTAAGGAACGAAGCGGCTTGAAGCAAAGTGTGAAAGAGTACGGAGGGGAAGGAAGAGAGACATACCTTAGTCGCCGAACAACTTCTTATGGAGGGCTTTTCTCAACGAACACCATGGGTCACGAAGAGGGAAGGGTTTTCAAATGTATGTGACTTCGCCAAAGGAAAGGCATACATGAATCTCTGCGAAGCAAGTCCATCTCAAACGCGACTTCGAGCTCCCATCTGGGTTCGCGAGGAATTCATAGTCACAAAACGTATGGGCTGAATCCTAAACAAAGGGAGTACTATGCAGTCTGAAGAAACACCACTGCAGAGAAACCGTGTTTCTACTAACATCTTCCCTGAACATGGTAGACGTTACCCATGTAAGTGTGAAATCGCAAGGAATGTGCCCCGTGCCTGTCCCACAGACATACTTACTGTAGAATGTCTGTCCCCATTCGAACCTTGTTCTGTGAGAAGTGTTTTCAAGAGTAGGAGAGAGAGCAGATGGAACGTGTCAAGGTTTTCACTGTGAGAAAGAAATCCATTAGGAAAGCCATACACGTAAGAATGAGAAGAACTTTAGCATGAAACGGAGAAGGCATCTTGAAAGGGCCCTGTGACGGTGCTGGAGAAACCTCTTCTGAAGTAGGCTTCCCTCAGGTGTCCTATGGTTTCAGTGAGATGAAAATGTTTTCCGTAGTGGGGGTGAAGGCGCAAGGGACATGGGCTAGACTTAACTCTCCGTGTCGAATGTGCCTACAGTCATGACATGAAGAACAATGTATGGAAATGGATGATGTGAGCAAGCCTAAGGAAGATGGCATACGTTTGTTTAACTCTAAGAACAAATCTATTTTGTTGCCGTCCTTCGACTACCATCTCTTTTAGTAAGGAAGGAAGCAGCTTGTTAAACCTTGTGTGCAAGGAAAGAGGTGGAACGCGCATTCCTGTACATCGGGAAACACGTTGTGCAGAGAGCTTCTCTCCTTTAAGTCCTGTGTCATGCAGGTGGATGGGGCTTCAAATGGACGTGGGCTCCCTTCAGGCCTGGTAGCCTTACACTGAACTCTGAGAAAGAAGGCCTCGTCAAACAGGTTTTCGTGCGAACATCTTGGTTCTTGAAGATAGAAGCCCTTGGAGATATATGTGTTGCTCTCTAAGGGAAGGTTCTTATACTCACCTCTCAAGAAACAAAGCTGCAGGGAAATAGTCTTTCCACTACCACCTACAGGGATGAAGATGGAAGCAATTTCCAACGTTCGCAGTGAAGGCACAAATCTGTGTCAGGTACCACTGCTTGAGAAAGAAGTTGTGTCGAAAGTTTCTCCCTACTCAGATCTTGTTTCAGGAAGCTAGAAACATTTTCAGTTCTTTGCGTGAAAGCGTAAGGAAAATGCCATAGGCTGAATTGTAAAGAAAAATGTGGGTCGAATGTTATCACCAACTCACAAGTTGTCCCCTATAGAGGTGTGTGTATGGAAATCGGAGGAAGCATAAGCAACGAGCTCTGCAATTAATTCTTCAAGAACAATGCTGTGGAGGAGCGGTCCTTCGACTCCCTTCTGCTTTCCTAAGGATCGAAGCGGCTTTACACCAAGTGTGAAGGCTTCTGTCATGAAGTTGGAAGGCCTTCAAATGTAGGCGAGCTAGCCTCAGCAGAGCCTTACGCTGAACTCAGAGAAACAACGGCGTGTGAAAACTGATTTCGAGCTCACATCTTGGTTCGGGAAGAATGAAGCCTTCTGAGCTATATGTGTCAGTGCCTTACACTCACCTCTCAAGGAACAACACGGTAGAGGGAGATAGTCCTTCTACTGCCATCTACTGGGAAGAAGATGGAAGAACGTTCCAACGGTCACAGCGAAGGCACAGGTACTGGGCCATATAGCGCTGCTTGAGAAAGAAGTCGTGTCGAAAGCTTCTCCCAACTCAGATCTTGTTTCGGTAGAGAGAAGCATAAGCAAAACACTCGTTGTCTCCTAGAGAGGTGTATGTCTGGAAATGAGAGGAAGCGTAAGGAATGTGCTATACACTTGGGTCTACAAAACAGCGCTGTGGAGGTGCGGTCTTTCGACTGCCACCTCCTCTGCTAAGAAACGAAGCGGCTTGAGGCAAAGTGTGAAAGAAAGCAGAGGGGAAGCGTGATCGACCTTACTCGCGGAACAACTTCTTACGGAGGGCTTTTCTCAACGAACACCATGCATGGGTCACGAAGATAGAAGCGTCTTCCAAAGTATGCGAGTTAGGCAGAGGAAAGGCATACACAAATCTGTGAGAACCAAGTCTATCTCAAACGCGACTTCGAGCTCCCACCTGGGTTCGCGAGGAATTCATACTCACAGAACGTATGTGTTGAATCCTAAACCAAGGGAGTACTAATCAGTCTGAAGAAACACCACTGCAGAGAAACCGTGTTTCTACTAACATCTCACCCTGAACATGGTAGACTTTTCCAATGTAAAGTGTGAAATCGCAAGGAATGTGCCCCGTGCCTGTCCCACAGACATACTTAGTGTAGAATGTCTGTCCCCATTCGAATCTTGTTCCGTGGGAAGTGTTTTCAAGAGTAGGAGAGAGAACAGATGGAACGTGTCAAGGTTTTCATTGTGAGAAGGAAATCCATCAGGAAAGCCATACACGTAAGGATGAGAAGCACTTTAGCATGAAACGGTGAAGGCATCTTGAATGGGCCCTGTGACGGTGCTGGAGAAACCTCTTCTGAAGTAGGCTTCCCTCAGCTGTCCTATGGTTTCAGTGCGATGAAAGTGTTTTCCCTAGCGGGTGTGAACGCGTAAGGGACATGGTCTAGACTTAACTCTCCATGGCGAATGTGCCTACAGTCGTGACATGAAGAACGATGTATGGAAATGGATGATGTGAGCAAGCCTAAGGAAGATGGCACTCGTTTCTTTAACTCTAAGAACAAATCTAGAGTGTTGCCGTCCTTCGACTACCATCTCTTTTCGTAAGGTTGGAAGCAGCTTGTTAAACATTGTGTGCAAGGAAAGAGGTGGAACGTGCCTTCCTGTACAGCGGGGAACACGTTGTGCAGAGGGTTTCTCTCCTTTAAGTCCTGTGTCATGCAGGTGGATGGGTCTTCAAATGGACGTGGGCTCCCTTCAGGCCTAGTAGCCTTACACTGAACTCTGAGAAAGAAGGCCTCGTCAAACAGGTTTTCGTGCGAACATCTTGGTTCTTGAAGATAGAAGCCCTTGGAGATATATGTGCTGCTCTCTAAGGGAAGGTTCTTATACTCACCTCTCAAGAAACAAAGCTGCAGGGAAATAGTCTTTCCACTACCACCTACAGGGACGAAGATGGAAGCAATTTCCAACGTTCGCAGTGAAGGCACAAATACTGTGTCATGTACCACTGCTTGAGAAAGAAGTTGTGTCGAAAGTTTCTCCCTCCTCAGATCTTGTTTCAGGAAGCTAGAAGTGTTTTCAGTTCTTCGCGTGAAAGCGCAAGGAAAATGCCATAGGCTGAATTGTGAAGAAAAATGTGGGTCGAATGTTACCACCAAGTCACAAGTTGTCCCCTATAGAGGTGTGTGTCTGTAAATCGGAGGAAGCGTAAGGAAAGTGCTATACACTTATTTCTACAAAACACCGCTGTGGAAGTGCGGCCGTTCCATGAGGAAGGATGAGTATGGATATGTATTATGTGAGGAAGCATAAGGAGGATTGCCTACCCATGGTTAACTCTAAGAACAAATCTAGAGGTTTGCCGTCCTTCGACGACCAGCTCTTTCCCTACGGATGGAAGCACCTTTTTACAACGTAGTGTAAAAGGAAAGAGACGGAAAGCGCGGTACACTACGGTGAGGAACACGTTGTGTGGAGGGTTTCTCTGCACCAAAGTCTTGTGTCATGAAGTTGGAAGGGCCTTCAAATGTACGCGAGCTCGCCTCAGCAGCGCCTTCCACTGAACTCAGAGAAACAAGGCCACGTCCAACAGGATTTCCTGCTAACCTCTTGGTTCGGGAAGCGTGAAGCCTTTGGAGATATAGGTGTAAGTGTCTAACACTCAGCTCTCAAGGAACAAAACGGTAGAGAAATCGCCTTTCCACTACCATCTACAGGGAAGAAAATGGAGGAAAGTCCCGACGTTAAAAGCGAAGGCACAAATACTGTGCCATATACCACTGCTTGAGAACGAACTTGTATCGAAAGCCTCTCCCAACTCAGATCTTGTTTCGGGAAGATAGAAGCCTTGTCAGTACTTTGTTTGAAAACACCAGGAAAACGCCACACGCTGAATTGTGAAGAAAAATGTGGGTCGAATGTGACAACCAACCCACTAGTAGTCCCCTAGAGAGGTGTGTGTCTGGAAATAGGAGGAAGCATAAGGGACGTGTGATACACTTAAGTCGAAGAAACAACGCTGTGGCGGTGCGGTCCTTCGACTGCCATCTGCTTTGCTAAGGAACGAAGCGGCTTGAAGCAAAGTGTGAAAGAGTACGGAGGGGAAGGAAGAGAGACATACCTTAGTCGCCGAACAACTTCTTATGGAGGGCTTTTCTCAACGAACACCATGGGTCACGAAGAGGGAAGGGTTTTCAAATGTATGTGACTTCGCCAAAGGAAAGGCATACATGAATCTCTGCGAAGCAAGTCCATCTCAAACGCGACTTCGAGCTCCCATCTGGGTTCGCGAGGAATTCATAGTCACAAAACGTATGGGCTGAATCCTAAACAAAGGGAGTACTATGCAGTCTGAAGAAACACCACTGCAGAGAAACCGTGTTTCTACTAACATCTTCCCTGAACATGGTAGACGTTACCCATGTAAGTGTGAAATCGCAAGGAATGTGCCCCGTGCCTGTCCCACAGACATACTTACTGTAGAATGTCTGTCCCCATTCGAACCTTGTTCTGTGAGAAGTGTTTTCAAGAGTAGGAGAGAGAGCAGATGGAACGTGTCAAGGTTTTCACTGTGAGAAAGAAATCCATTAGGAAAGCCATACACGTAAGAATGAGAAGAACTTTAGCATGAAACGGAGAAGGCATCTTGAAAGGGCCCTGTGACGGTGCTGGAGAAACCTCTTCTGAAGTAGGCTTCCCTCAGGTGTCCTATGGTTTCAGTGAGATGAAAATGTTTTCCGTAGTGGGGGTGAAGGCGCAAGGGACATGGGCTAGACTTAACTCTCCGTGTCGAATGTGCCTACAGTCATGACATGAAGAACAATGTATGGAAATGGATGATGTGAGCAAGCCTAAGGAAGATGGCATACGTTTGTTTAACTCTAAGAACAAATCTATTTTGTTGCCGTCCTTCGACTACCATCTCTTTTAGTAAGGAAGGAAGCAGCTTGTTAAACCTTGTGTGCAAGGAAAGAGGTGGAACGCGCATTCCTGTACATCGGGAAACACGTTGTGCAGAGAGCTTCTCTCCTTTAAGTCCTGTGTCATGCAGGTGGATGGGGCTTCAAATGGACGTGGGCTCCCTTCAGGCCTGGTAGCCTTACACTGAACTCTGAGAAAGAAGGCCTCGTCAAACAGGTTTTCGTGCGAACATCTTGGTTCTTGAAGATAGAAGCCCTTGGAGATATATGTGTTGCTCTCTAAGGGAAGGTTCTTATACTCACCTCTCAAGAAACAAAGCTGCAGGGAAATAGTCTTTCCACTACCACCTACAGGGATGAAGATGGAAGCAATTTCCAACGTTCGCAGTGAAGGCACAAATCTGTGTCAGGTACCACTGCTTGAGAAAGAAGTTGTGTCGAAAGTTTCTCCCTACTCAGATCTTGTTTCAGGAAGCTAGAAACATTTTCAGTTCTTTGCGTGAAAGCGTAAGGAAAATGCCATAGGCTGAATTGTAAAGAAAAATGTGGGTCGAATGTTATCACCAACTCACAAGTTGTCCCCTATAGAGGTGTGTGTATGGAAATCGGAGGAAGCATAAGCAACGAGCTCTGCAATTAATTCTTCAAGAACAATGCTGTGGAGGAGCGGTCCTTCGACTCCCTTCTGCTTTCCTAAGGATCGAAGCGGCTTTACACCAAGTGTGAAGGCTTCTGTCATGAAGTTGGAAGGCCTTCAAATGTAGGCGAGCTAGCCTCAGCAGAGCCTTACGCTGAACTCAGAGAAACAACGGCATGTGAAAACTGATTTCGAGCTCACATCTTGGTTCGGGAAGAATGAAGCCTTCTGAGCTATATGTGTCAGTGCCTTACACTCACCTCTCAAGGAACAACACGGTAGAGGGAGATAGTCCTTCTACTGCCATCTACTGGGAAGAAGATGGAAGAACGTTCCAACGGTCACAGCGAAGGCACAGGTACTGGGCCATATAGCGCTGCTTGAGAAAGAAGTCGTGTCGAAAGCTTCTCCCAACTCAGATCTTGTTTCGGTAGAGAGAAGCATAAGCAAAACACTCGTTGTCTCCTAGAGAGGTGTATGTCTGGAAATGAGAGGAAGCGTAAGGAATGTGCTATACACTTGGGTCTACAAAACAGCGCTGTGGAGGTGCGGTCTTTCGACTGCCACCTCCTCTGCTAAGAAACGAAGCGGCTTGAGGCAAAGTGTGAAAGAAAGCAGAGGGGAAGCGTGATCGACCTTACTCGCGGAACAACTTCTTACGGAGGGCTTTTCTCAACGAACACCATGCATGGGTCACGAAGATAGAAGCGTCTTCCAAAGTATGCGAGTTAGGCAGAGGAAAGGCATACACAAATCTGTGAGAACCAAGTCTATCTCAAACGCGACTTCGAGCTCCCACCTGGGTTCGCGAGGAATTCATACTCACAGAACGTATGTGTTGAATCCTAAACCAAGGGAGTACTAATCAGTCTGAAGAAACACCACTGCAGAGAAACCGTGTTTCTACTAACATCTCACCCTGAACATGGTAGACTTTTCCAATGTAAAGTGTGAAATCGCAAGGAATGTGCCCCGTGCCTGTCCCACAGACATACTTAGTGTAGAATGTCTGTCCCCATTCGAATCTTGTTCCGTGGGAAGTGTTTTCAAGAGTAGGAGAGAGAACAGATGGAACGTGTCAAGGTTTTCATTGTGAGAAGGAAATCCATCAGGAAAGCCATACACGTAAGGATGAGAAGCACTTTAGCATGAAACGGTGAAGGCATCTTGAATGGGCCCTGTGACGGTGCTGGAGAAACCTCTTCTGAAGTAGGCTTCCCTCAGCTGTCCTATGGTTTCAGTGCGATGAAAGTGTTTTCCCTAGCGGGTGTGAACGCGTAAGGGACATGGTCTAGACTTAACTCTCCGTGGCGAATGTGCCTACAGTCGTGACATGAAGAACGATGTATGGAAATGGATGATGTGAGCAAGCCTAAGGAAGATGGCACTCGTTTCTTTAACTCTAAGAACAAATCTAGAGTGTTGCCGTCCTTCGACTACCATCTCTTTTCGTAAGGTTGGAAGCAGCTTGTTAAACATTGTGTGCAAGGAAAGAGGTGGAACGTGCCTTCCTGTACAGCGGGGAACACGTTGTGCAGAGGGTTTCTCTCCTTTAAGTCCTGTGTCATGCAGGTGGATGGGTCTTCAAATGGACGTGGGCTCCCTTCAGGCCTAGTAGCCTTACACTGAACTCTGAGAAAGAAGGCCTCGTCAAACAGGTTTTCGTGCGAACATCTTGGTTCTTGAAGATAGAAGCCCTTGGAGATATATGTGCTGCTCTCTAAGGGAAGGTTCTTATACTCACCTCTCAAGAAACAAAGCTGCAGGGAAATAGTCTTTCCACTACCACCTACAGGGACGAAGATGGAAGCAATTTCCAACGTTCGCAGTGAAGGCACAAATACTGTGTCATGTACCGCTGCTTGAGAAAGAAGTTGTGTCGAAAGTTTCTCCCTCCTCAGATCTTGTTTCAGGAAGCTAGAAGTGTTTTCAGTTCTTCGCGTGAAAGCGCAAGGAAAATGCCATAGGCTGAATTGTGAAGAAAAATGTGGGTCGAATGTTACCACCAAGTCACAAGTTGTCCCCTATAGAGGTGTGTGTCTGTAAATCGGAGGAAGCGTAAGGAAAGTGCTATACACTTATTTCTACAAAACACCGCTGTGGAAGTGCGGCCGTTCCATGAGGAAGGATGAGTATGGATATGTATTATGTGAGGAAGCATAAGGAGGATTGCCTACCCATGGTTAACTCTAAGAACAAATCTAGAGGTTTGCCGTCCTTCGACGACCAGCTCTTTCCCTACGGATGGAAGCACCTTTTTACAACGTAGTGTAAAAGGAAAGAGACGGAAAGCGCGGTACACTACGGTGAGGAACACGTTGTGTGGAGGGTTTCTCTGCACCAAAGTCTTGTGTCATGAAGTTGGAAGGGCCTTCAAATGTACGCGAGCTCGCCTCAGCAGCGCCTTCCACTGAACTCAGAGAAACAAGGCCACGTCCAACAGGATTTCCTGCTAACCTCTTGGTTCGGGAAGCGTGAAGCCTTTGGAGATATAGGTGTAAGTGTCTAACACTCAGCTCTCAAGGAACAAAACGGTAGAGAAATCGCCTTTCCACTACCATCTACAGGGAAGAAAATGGAGGAAAGTCCCGACGTTAAAAGCGAAGGCACAAATACTGTGCCATATACCACTGCTTGAGAACGAACTTGTATCGAAAGCCTCTCCCAACTCAGATCTTGTTTCGGGAAGATAGAAGCCTTGTCAGTACTTTGTTTGAAAACACCAGGAAAACGCCACACGCTGAATTGTGAAGAAAAATGTGGGTCGAATGTGACAACCAACCCACTAGTAGTCCCCTAGAGAGGTGTGTGTCTGGAAATAGGAGGAAGCATAAGGGACGTGTGATACACTTAAGTCGAAGAAACAACGCTGTGGCGGTGCGGTCCTTCGACTGCCATCTGCTTTGCTAAGGAACGAAGCGGCTTGAAGCAAAGTGTGAAAGAGTACGGAGGGGAAGGAAGAGAGACATACCTTAGTCGCCGAACAACTTCTTATGGAGGGCTTTTCTCAACGAACACCATGGGTCACGAAGAGGGAAGGGTTTTCAAATGTATGTGACTTCGCCAAAGGAAAGGCATACATGAATCTCTGCGAAGCAAGTCCATCTCAAACGCGACTTCGAGCTCCCATCTGGGTTCGCGAGGAATTCATAGTCACAAAACGTATGGGCTGAATCCTAAACAAAGGGAGTACTATGCAGTCTGAAGAAACACCACTGCAGAGAAACCGTGTTTCTACTAACATCTTCCCTGAACATGGTAGACGTTACCCATGTAAGTGTGAAATCGCAAGGAATGTGCCCCGTGCCTGTCCCACAGACATACTTACTGTAGAATGTCTGTCCCCATTCGAACCTTGTTCTGTGAGAAGTGTTTTCAAGAGTAGGAGAGAGAGCAGATGGAACGTGTCAAGGTTTTCACTGTGAGAAAGAAATCCATTAGGAAAGCCATACACGTAAGAATGAGAAGAACTTTAGCATGAAACGGAGAAGGCATCTTGAAAGGGCCCTGTGACGGTGCTGGAGAAACCTCTTCTGAAGTAGGCTTCCCTCAGGTGTCCTATGGTTTCAGTGAGATGAAAATGTTTTCCGTAGTGGGGGTGAAGGCGCAAGGGACATGGGCTAGACTTAACTCTCCGTGTCGAATGTGCCTACAGTCATGACATGAAGAACAATGTATGGAAATGGATGATGTGAGCAAGCCTAAGGAAGATGGCATACGTTTGTTTAACTCTAAGAACAAATCTATTTTGTTGCCGTCCTTCGACTACCATCTCTTTTAGTAAGGAAGGAAGCAGCTTGTTAAACCTTGTGTGCAAGGAAAGAGGTGGAACGCGCATTCCTGTACATCGGGAAACACGTTGTGCAGAGAGCTTCTCTCCTTTAAGTCCTGTGTCATGCAGGTGGATGGGGCTTCAAATGGACGTGGGCTCCCTTCAGGCCTGGTAGCCTTACACTGAACTCTGAGAAAGAAGGCCTCGTCAAACAGGTTTTCGTGCGAACATCTTGGTTCTTGAAGATAGAAGCCCTTGGAGATATATGTGTTGCTCTCTAAGGGAAGGTTCTTATACTCACCTCTCAAGAAACAAAGCTGCAGGGAAATAGTCTTTCCACTACCACCTACAGGGATGAAGATGGAAGCAATTTCCAACGTTCGCAGTGAAGGCACAAATCTGTGTCAGGTACCACTGCTTGAGAAAGAAGTTGTGTCGAAAGTTTCTCCCTACTCAGATCTTGTTTCAGGAAGCTAGAAACATTTTCAGTTCTTTGCGTGAAAGCGTAAGGAAAATGCCATAGGCTGAATTGTAAAGAAAAATGTGGGTCGAATGTTATCACCAACTCACAAGTTGTCCCCTATAGAGGTGTGTGTATGGAAATCGGAGGAAGCATAAGCAACGAGCTCTGCAATTAATTCTTCAAGAACAATGCTGTGGAGGAGCGGTCCTTCGACTCCCTTCTGCTTTCCTAAGGATCGAAGCGGCTTTACACCAAGTGTGAAGGCTTCTGTCATGAAGTTGGAAGGCCTTCAAATGTAGGCGAGCTAGCCTCAGCAGAGCCTTACGCTGAACTCAGAGAAACAACGGCATGTGAAAACTGATTTCGAGCTCACATCTTGGTTCGGGAAGAATGAAGCCTTCTGAGCTATATGTGTCAGTGCCTTACACTCACCTCTCAAGGAACAACACGGTAGAGGGAGATAGTCCTTCTACTGCCATCTACTGGGAAGAAGATGGAAGAACGTTCCAACGGTCACAGCGAAGGCACAGGTACTGGGCCATATAGCGCTGCTTGAGAAAGAAGTCGTGTCGAAAGCTTCTCCCAACTCAGATCTTGTTTCGGTAGAGAGAAGCATAAGCAAAACACTCGTTGTCTCCTAGAGAGGTGTATGTCTGGAAATGAGAGGAAGCGTAAGGAATGTGCTATACACTTGGGTCTACAAAACAGCGCTGTGGAGGTGCGGTCTTTCGACTGCCACCTCCTCTGCTAAGAAACGAAGCGGCTTGAGGCAAAGTGTGAAAGAAAGCAGAGGGGAAGCGTGATCGACCTTACTCGCGGAACAACTTCTTACGGAGGGCTTTTCTCAACGAACACCATGCATGGGTCACGAAGATAGAAGCGTCTTCCAAAGTATGCGAGTTAGGCAGAGGAAAGGCATACACAAATCTGTGAGAACCAAGTCTATCTCAAACGCGACTTCGAGCTCCCACCTGGGTTCGCGAGGAATTCATACTCACAGAACGTATGTGTTGAATCCTAAACCAAGGGAGTACTAATCAGTCTGAAGAAACACCACTGCAGAGAAACCGTGTTTCTACTAACATCTCACCCTGAACATGGTAGACTTTTCCAATGTAAAGTGTGAAATCGCAAGGAATGTGCCCCGTGCCTGTCCCACAGACATACTTAGTGTAGAATGTCTGTCCCCATTCGAATCTTGTTCCGTGGGAAGTGTTTTCAAGAGTAGGAGAGAGAACAGATGGAACGTGTCAAGGTTTTCATTGTGAGAAGGAAATCCATCAGGAAAGCCATACACGTAAGGATGAGAAGCACTTTAGCATGAAACGGTGAAGGCATCTTGAATGGGCCCTGTGACGGTGCTGGAGAAACCTCTTCTGAAGTAGGCTTCCCTCAGCTGTCCTATGGTTTCAGTGCGATGAAAGTGTTTTCCCTAGCGGGTGTGAACGCGTAAGGGACATGGTCTAGACTTAACTCTCCGTGGCGAATGTGCCTACAGTCGTGACATGAAGAACGATGTATGGAAATGGATGATGTGAGCAAGCCTAAGGAAGATGGCACTCGTTTCTTTAACTCTAAGAACAAATCTAGAGTGTTGCCGTCCTTCGACTACCATCTCTTTTCGTAAGGTTGGAAGCAGCTTGTTAAACATTGTGTGCAAGGAAAGAGGTGGAACGTGCCTTCCTGTACAGCGGGGAACACGTTGTGCAGAGGGTTTCTCTCCTTTAAGTCCTGTGTCATGCAGGTGGATGGGTCTTCAAATGGACGTGGGCTCCCTTCAGGCCTAGTAGCCTTACACTGAACTCTGAGAAAGAAGGCCTCGTCAAACAGGTTTTCGTGCGAACATCTTGGTTCTTGAAGATAGAAGCCCTTGGAGATATATGTGCTGCTCTCTAAGGGAAGGTTCTTATACTCACCTCTCAAGAAACAAAGCTGCAGGGAAATAGTCTTTCCACTACCACCTACAGGGACGAAGATGGAAGCAATTTCCAACGTTCGCAGTGAAGGCACAAATACTGTGTCATGTACCGCTGCTTGAGAAAGAAGTTGTGTCGAAAGTTTCTCCCTCCTCAGATCTTGTTTCAGGAAGCTAGAAGTGTTTTCAGTTCTTCGCGTGAAAGCGCAAGGAAAATGCCATAGGCTGAATTGTGAAGAAAAATGTGGGTCGAATGTTACCACCAAGTCACAAGTTGTCCCCTATAGAGGTGTGTGTCTGTAAATCGGAGGAAGCGTAAGGAAAGTGCTATACACTTATTTCTACAAAACACCGCTGTGGAAGTGCGGCCGTTCCATGAGGAAGGATGAGTATGGATATGTATTATGTGAGGAAGCATAAGGAGGATTGCCTACCCATGGTTAACTCTAAGAACAAATCTAGAGGTTTGCCGTCCTTCGACGACCAGCTCTTTCCCTACGGATGGAAGCACCTTTTTACAACGTAGTGTAAAAGGAAAGAGACGGAAAGCGCGGTACACTACGGTGAGGAACACGTTGTGTGGAGGGTTTCTCTGCACCAAAGTCTTGTGTCATGAAGTTGGAAGGGCCTTCAAATGTACGCGAGCTCGCCTCAGCAGCGCCTTCCACTGAACTCAGAGAAACAAGGCCACGTCCAACAGGATTTCCTGCTAACCTCTTGGTTCGGGAAGCGTGAAGCCTTTGGAGATATAGGTGTAAGTGTCTAACACTCAGCTCTCAAGGAACAAAACGGTAGAGAAATCGCCTTTCCACTACCATCTACAGGGAAGAAAATGGAGGAAAGTCCCGACGTTAAAAGCGAAGGCACAAATACTGTGCCATATACCACTGCTTGAGAACGAACTTGTATCGAAAGCCTCTCCCAACTCAGATCTTGTTTCGGGAAGATAGAAGCCTTGTCAGTACTTTGTTTGAAAACACCAGGAAAACGCCACACGCTGAATTGTGAAGAAAAATGTGGGTCGAATGTGACAACCAACCCACTAGTAGTCCCCTAGAGAGGTGTGTGTCTGGAAATAGGAGGAAGCATAAGGGACGTGTGATACACTTAAGTCGAAGAAACAACGCTGTGGCGGTGCGGTCCTTCGACTGCCATCTGCTTTGCTAAGGAACGAAGCGGCTTGAAGCAAAGTGTGAAAGAGTACGGAGGGGAAGGAAGAGAGACATACCTTAGTCGCCGAACAACTTCTTATGGAGGGCTTTTCTCAAGGAACACCATGGGTCACGAAGAGGGAAGGGTTTTCAAATGTATGTGACTTCGCCAAAGGAAAGGCATACATGAATCTCTGCGAAGCAAGTCCATCTCAAACGCGACTTCGAGCTCCCATCTGGGTTCGCGAGGAATTCATAGTCACAAAACGTATGGGCTGAATCCTAAACAAAGGGAGTACTATGCAGTCTGAAGAAACACCACTGCAGAGAACCGTGTTTCTACTAACATCTTCCCTGAACATGGTAGACGTTACCCATGTAAGTGTGAAATCGCAAGGAATGTGCCCCGTGCCTGTCCCACAGACATACTTACTGTAGAATGTCTGTCCCCATTCGAACCTTGTTCTGTGAGAAGTGTTTTCAAGAGTAGGAGAGAGAGCAGATGGAACGTGTCAAGGTTTTTCACTGTGAGAAAAGAAATCCATTAGGAAAGCCATACACGTAAGAATGAGAAGAACTTTAGCATGAAACGGAGAAGGCATCTTGAAAGGGCCCTGTGACGGTGCTGGAGAAACCTCTTCTGAAGTAGGCTTCCCTCAGGTGTCCTATGGTTTCAGTGAGATGAAAATGTTTTCCGTAGTGGGGGTGAAGGCGCAAGGGACATGGGCTAGACTTAACTCTCCGTGTCGAATGTGCCTACAGTCATGACATGAAGAACAATGTATGGAAATGGATGATGTGAGCAAGCCTAAGGAAGATGGCATACGTTTGTTTAACTCTAAGAACAAATCTATTTTGTTGCCGTCCTTCGACTACCATCTCTTTTAGTAAGGAAGGAAGCAGCTTGTTAAACCTTGTGTGCAAGGAAAGAGGTGGAACGCGCATTCCTGTACATCGGGAAACACGTTGTGCAGAGAGCTTCTCTCCTTTAAGTCCTGTGTCATGCAGGTGGATGGGGCTTCAAATGGACGTGGGCTCCCTTCAGGCCTGGTAGCCTTACACTGAACTCTGAGAAAGAAGGCCTCGTCAAACAGGTTTTCGTGCGAACATCTTGGTTCTTGAAGATAGAAGCCCTTGGAGATATATGTGTTGCTCTCTAAGGGAAGGTTCTTATACTCACCTCTCAAGAAACAAAGCTGCAGGGAAATAGTCTTTCCACTACCACCTACAGGGATGAAGATGGAAGCAATTTCCAACGTTCGCAGTGAAGGCACAAATCTGTGTCAGGTACCACTGCTTGAGAAAGAAGTTGTGTCGAAAGTTTCTCCCTACTCAGATCTTGTTTCAGGAAGCTAGAAACATTTTCAGTTCTTTGCGTGAAAGCGTAAGGAAAAATGCCATAGGCTGAATTGTAAAGAAAAATGTGGGTCGAATGTTATCACCAACTCACAAGTTGTCCCCTATAGAGGTGTGTGTATGGAAATCGGAGGAAGCATAAGCAACGAGCTCTGCAATTAATTCTTCAAGAACAATGCTGTGGAGGAGCGGTCCTTCGACTCCCTTCTGCTTTCCTAAGGATCGAAGCGGCTTTACACCAAGTGTGAAGGCTTCTGTCATGAAGTTGGAAGGCCTTCAAATGTAGGCGAGCTAGCCTCAGCAGAGCCTTACGCTGAACTCAGAGAAACAACGGC
>NW_028275143.1:0-33764 GCF_037043125.1 Eumetopias jubatus | reverse complement strand
GTGAGAAGGAGACCCGTCAGGAAAGCCATACACGTAAGTCGGGGAAGCACTTTCGCGTGACATGGTGAAGGCATCTAGAATGTGCCCTGTGACGGTGCTCGATAAACCACTTGTGAAGAAGCTTCCCTCAACTGCCGTATCGTTTCCGTAGGAGGAAACTGTTTTCCGTAGTGGGTGTGAAGGCATAAGGGACGTAGACGAGACTTCGCTCTCCGCTTCGAAGGTGCCTGCCGTCGTTACACGAAGAAGGGATGTGTATGGAAATGGATGACTGCGGAAGCATAAGGAAGATGGCATGCGTTTGTTTAACTCTAAGAAACAAGTCTCGAGGGTTCCCGTCCTTCGACTACCATCTCTTCTCGTAAGGATGCGAAGCCGCTCCTTAAACCTCGTGTGAACGAAAAGAGATGGAACGCGCGATACCGCACAGTGAGGAACACGTTGTGCGGAGGGTTTCTCTCCATTACGTCCTGTGTCATGGAGGTGGATGGGTCTTGCAATGTACGTGGGCTAGCCTCAGTAGCAGTAGTAGCCTGACACTGAATTCTGAGAAACAAGGCCATGTCAAACAGGCTTTCGCGCTAACATCGTGGTGCTTGAAGAAAGAAGCCTTTGGAGACATGTGCGTTGCTATATAAGGTAGGCGTCTTACACTCACCTCTCACGAAACCAAACTGTAGGGAACTAGTCTTTCCACTACCGCCTCCGGGGAAGAAGTTGGAAGAACTTTCCGACGTTCAAAGTGAAGGCACAAATGCTGGGCCCGTCTACCACTGTTTGAGAGAGGAGTTGTGTCTCAAGCTCCTGTCAACCCAGATCTTGCTTCGGGAAGAGAGAAGCGTTTTCAGGACTTCGTGTGAAAGCGTAAGGACAATGCCATAGGCTGAATGGTGAAGGAAAATGTGGGTCGAATGCGACCACCAACTAACAAGTTGTCCCCTAGGGAGGTGTGTGTCTGGAAATGGGAGGAAGCGTAAGGAACGAGCTGTACACTTAAGTCTAAGAGACAATGCTGTGGAGGAGCCGTCCTTCGACTCCCCGCCTCCTTTCCTAAGGATCGAAGCAGCTTGACGCCGAGTGTGAACGGAAGCAGAGGAAAAGCCTGCTATACCTTACTCGGGGAACCACTTTGTATGGAGGGCTTCTCTCAATGAACACCACGGCTCACGACGCTAGAAGGGTTTTCAAACGTACGTGAGTTCGCCAAAGGAAAGCCACAGACTACACTGTGCGAAACAAGTCTGTGTCAAACCGCGCCTTCGAGCTTCCATCTGGCTTCACGGGGAAAACCTAGTCACAACATGAACGTGTGGAGCCCTAAACAGGCGGCGTGCACGTCGGTCTGAAGAAACACCACTGCAGAGAAACCGTGTTTCTCCCAACCTCTTCCTGAAAATGGTAGTCTATTCCAAGGTAAGTGTGACAGCGCAAGGCATGTGCCCCATGCCTGCGCCACGGAAATAAGGAGTGGAGATTGTCTCTCCCGGTTCAAACCTTGTTCCGTGAGAAATGTTTTCAAGAGTACGAGAGAGAGCAGAGGGAAAAGGTCATGCCTTTAAGTCTGAGAAGGAAACCCTGGAAAGCCGTACGCCTACGTATGAGCGGCATTCTGGCGCGAACGTGTGAAGGCATAAAGAATGTGTCCTGGGACGGTGCTTGACAAACCCCTTGTGAAGAAGTCTTCCCTCAGCTATCATATGGTTTCAGGAAGATAAAAGTGTTTTCCGCCGTGGGCGCGAAGGCACGAGGGACGTGCCCTAGAGTGAGCTGTCCGTTTCGAATGTGCCGCCCGTCGTTCCACGAAGAAGGGTGAGTATGGAAATGTATGATGTGAGGAAGCATAGGGAAGATTGCCTACGGGTGTTTAACTCTAAGGACAAATCTAGAGGGTTGCCGTCCGTCGACGACCAGCTCTTTCCCTACGGATGGAAGCGCCGTGTTAAAGCTTAGGGCGAGAGAAAAGAGACGGAATGCGAGATACACCACAGTGGGGAACACGTTGTGTGGAGGGCTTCTCTCCACCAAAGTCTTGGGTCACGAATTTGGAAGGGCCTTCAAATGTACGTGAGCTAGCGTCAGCAGAGCCTTCCACTGAACTCAGAGAAACGAGGCCGCGTCAAACATGATTTCGTGCTAACCCCTTGGTTCGCGAAGCGCGAAGCCTTTTGAGATATGTGTGTGAGGGTCTTGCACTCACCTCTCAAGAAACAAAACGGTAGAGCAATAGTCTTCCCACTACCATCTACAGGGAAGAAGACGGAGGAAATGTCCCACGTTAAAAGTGAAGGCGCAAGTTACTGTGCCATAGAGCCCTGCTTGGGAAAGAACTTGTGTCGAAAGCTTCTCCCAACTCAGATCTTGTTTCGGGAAGATAGAAGCGCTGTCGGTACTTTGTGTGAAAACACAAGGAAAATGCCACACGCTGAATTGTGAAGAGAAATGTGGGTCGAACGTGACCACCAACACACTCGTTGTCCCCTAGAGAGGTGTGTGTCTGGAAGTGGGAGGAAGCGTAACGGACGTGCTATACACTTAACTCCAAGAAACAACGCTGTGGAGGTGCGGTCCTTCGACTGCCCTTCTTCTTTGCTAAGGAACGAAGCGGCTTGAAGCCAAGTGTGAAAGGAAACGGAGGGCAAGGAAGGGTGATATGCCTCACTCGCGGCACAACTTCTGATGGAGGGCTTTTCTCAACGAACACCATGTGTCACGAAGATAGAAGGGTTTGCGAAAGTATGTGACTTCGCCAAAGGAAAGGCATACACGAATCTCGGCGAACCACGTCTGTGTCGATCGCGACTTCGAGCTTCCATCTGGGTTCCCGAGGAACCCATAGTCACATAATGTATGTGTTGTATCCTACTGCAGAAACACCACTGCAGAGAAACCGTGCGTCTACTATCACCTTCCCTGAAACTGGTAGACTTTTGCAATGGAAGTGGGAAATCGCAAGGAATGTGCCCCGTGCCTGTGCCACGGAAGTAACTAGTGTAAATGTCTGTCGCGATTGGAATCCTGTTCCGTGAGAAGCGTTTCCAAGAGTATGAGAGAGAGCAGATGGAAAAGGTCATGGTTTGAAGCGTGAGAAGGAGACCCGTCAGGAAAGCCATACACGTAAGTCGGGGAAGCACTTTCGCGTGACATGGTGAAGGCATCTAGAATGTGCCCTGTGACGGTGCTCGAGAAACCACTTGTGAAGAAGGCTTCCCTCAACTGCCGTATCGTTTCCGTAGGAGGAAACTGTTTTCCGTAGTGGGTGTGAAGGCATAAGGGACGTAGACGAGACTTCGCTCTCCGCTTCGAAGGTGCCTGCCGTCGTTACACGAAGAAGGATGTGTATGGAAATGGATGACTGCGGAAGCATAAGGAAGATGGCATGCGTTTGTTTAACTCTAAGAACAAGTCTCGAGGGTTCCCGTCCTTCGACTACCATCTCTTCTCGTAAGGATGCGAAGCCGCTCCTTAAACCTCGTGTGAACGAAAAGAGATGGAACGCGCGATACCGCACAGTGAGGAACACGTTGTGCGGAGGGTTTCTCTCCATTACGTCCTGTGTCATGGAGGTGGATGGGTCTTGCAATGTACGTGGGCTAGCCTCAGTAGCAGTAGTAGCCTGACACTGAATTCTGAGAAACAAGGCCATGTCAAACAGGCTTTCGCGCTAACATCGTGGTGCTTGAAGAAAGAAGCCTTTGGAGACATGTGCGTTGCTATATAAGGTAGGCGTCTTACACTCACCTCTCACGAAACCAAACTGTAGGGAACTAGTCTTTCCACTACCGCCTCCGGGGAAGAAGTTGGAAGAACTTTCCGACGTTCAAAGTGAAGGCACAAATGCTGGGCCGTCTACCACTGTTTGAGAGAGGAGTTGTGTCTCAAGCTCCTGTCAACCCAGATCTTGCTTCGGGAAGAGAGAAGCGTTTTCAGGACTTCGTGTGAAAGCGTAAGGACAATGCCATAGGCTGAATGGTGAAGGAAAATGTGGGTCGAATGCGACCACCAACTAACAAGTTGTCCCCTAGGGAGGTGTGTGTCTGGAAATGGGAGGAAGCGTAAGGAACGAGCTGTACACTTAAGTCTAAGAGACAATGCTGTGGAGGAGCGGTCCTTCGACTCCCCGCCTCCTTTCCTAAGGATCGAAGCAGCTTGACGCCGAGTGTGAACGGAAGCAGAGGAAAAGCCTGCTATACCTTACTCGGGGAACCACTTTGTATGGAGGGCTTCTCTCAATGAACACCACGGCTCACGACGCTAGAAGGGTTTTCAAACGTACGTGAGTTCGCCAAAGGAAAGCCACAGACTACACTGTGCGAAACAAGTCTGTGTCAAACCGCGCCTTCGAGCTTCCATCTGGCTTCACGGGGAAAACCTAGTCACAACATGAACGTGTGGAGCCCTAAACAGGCGGCGTGCACGTCGGTCTGAAGAAACACCACTGCAGAGAAACCGTGTTTCTCCCAACCTCTTCCCTGAAAATGGTAGTCTATTCCAAGGTAAGTGTGACAGCGCAAGGCATGTGCCCCATGCCTGCGCCACGGAAATAAGGAGTGGAGATTGTCTCTCCCGGTTCAAACCTTGTTCCGTGAGAAATGTTTTCAAGAGTACGAGAGAGAGCAGAGGGAAAAGGTCATGCCTTTAAGTCTGAGAAGGAAACCCTGGAAAGCCGTACGCCTACGTATGAGCGGCATTCTGGCGCGAACGTGTGAAGGCATAAAGAATGTGTCCTGGGACGGTGCTTGACAAACCCCTTGTGAAGAAGTCTTCCCTCAGCTATCATATGGTTTCAGGAAGATAAAAGTGTTTTCCGCCGTGGGCGCGAAGGCACGAGGGACGTGCCCTAGAGTGAGCTGTCCGTTTCGAATGTGCCGCCCGTCGTTCCACGAAGAAGGGTGAGTATGGAAATGTATGATGTGAGGAAGCATAGGGAAGATTGCCTACGGGTGTTTAACTCTAAGGACAAATCTAGAGGGTTGCCGTCCGTCGACGACCAGCTCTTTCCCTACGGATGGAAGCGCCGTGTTAAAGCTTAGGGCGAGAGAAAAGAGACGGAATGCGAGATACACCACAGTGGGGAACACGTTGTGTGGAGGGCTTCTCTCCACCAAAGTCTTGGGTCACGAATTTGGAAGGGCCCTTCAAATGTACGTGAGCTAGCGTCAGCAGAGCCTTCCACTGAACTCAGAGAAACGAGGCCGCGTCAAACATGATTTCGTGCTAACCCTTGGTTCGCGAAGCGCGAAGCCTTTTGAGATATGTGTGTGAGGGTCTTGCACTCACCTCTCAAGAAACAAAACGGTAGAGCAATAGTCTTCCACTACCATCTACAGGGAAGAAGACGGAGGAAATGTCCCACGTTAAAAGTGAAGGCGCAAGTTACTGTGCCATAGAGCCCTGCTTGGGAAAGAACTTGTGTCGAAAGCTTCTCCCAACTCAGATCTTGTTTCGGGAAGATAGAAGCGCTGTCGGTACTTTGTGTGAAAACACAAGGAAAATGCCACACGCTGAATTGTGAAGAGAAATGTGGGTCGAACGTGACCACCAACACACTCGTTGTCCCTAGAGAGGTGTGTGTCTGGAAGTGGGAGGAAGCGTAACGGACGTGCTATACACTTAACTCCAAGAAACAACGCTGTGGAGGTGCGGTCCTTCGACTGCCCTTCTTCTTTGCTAAGGAACGAAGCGGCTTGAAGCCAAGTGTGAAAGGAAACGGAGGGCAAGGAAGGGTGATATACCTCACTCGCGGCACAACTTCTGATGGAGGGCTTTTCTCAACGAACACCATGTGTCACGAAGATAGAAGGGTTTGCGAAAGTATGTGACTTCGCCAAAGGAAAGGCATACACGAATCTCGGCGAACCACGTCTGTGTCGATCGCGACTTCGAGCTTCCATCTGGGTTCCCGAGGAACCCATAGTCACATAATGTATGTGTTGTATCCTACTGCAGAAACACCACTGCAGAGAACCGTGCGTCTACTATCACCTTCCCTGAAACTGGTAGACTTTTGCAATGGAAGTGGGAAATCGCAAGGAATGTGCCCCGTGCCTGTGCCACGGAAGTAACTAGTGTAAATGTCTGTCGCGATTGGAATCCTGTTCCGTGAGAAGCGTTTCAAGAGTATGAGAGAGAGCAGATGGAAAAGGTCATGGTTTGAAGCGTGAGAAGGAGACCCGTCAGGAAAGCCATACACGTAAGTCGGGGAAGCACTTTCGCGTGACATGGTGAAGGCATCTAGAATGTGCCCTGTGACGGTGCTCGAGAAACCACTTGTGAAGGAAGGCTTCCCTCAACTGCCGTATCGTTTCCGTAGGAGGAAACTGTTTTCCGTAGTGGGTGTGAAGGCATAAGGGACGTAGACGAGACTTCGCTCTCCGCTTCGAAGGTGCCTGCCGTCGTTACACGAAGAAGGATGTGTATGGAAATGGATGACTGCGGAAGCATAAGGAAGATGGCATGCGTTTGTTTAACTCTAAGAACAAGTCTCGAGGGTTCCCGTCCTTCGACTACCATCTCTTCTCGTAAGGATGCGAAGCCGCTCCTTAAACCTCGTGTGAACGAAAAGAGATGGAACGCGCGATACCGCACAGTGAGGAACACGTTGTGCGGAGGGTTTCTCTCCATTACGTCCTGTGTCATGGAGGTGGATGGGTCTTGCAATGTACGTGGGCTAGCCTCAGTAGCAGTAGTAGCCTGACACTGAATTCTGAGAAACAAGGCCATGTCAAACAGGCTTTCGCGCTAACATCGTGGTGCTTGAAGAAAGAAGCCTTTGGAGACATGTGCGTTGCTATATAAGGTAGGCGTCTTACACTCACCTCTCACGAAACCAACTGTAGGGAACTAGTCTTCCACTACCGCCTCCGGGAAGAAGTTGGAAGAACTTTCCGACGTTCAAAGTGAAGGCACAAATGCTGGGCCGTCTACCACTGTTTGAGAGAGGAGTTGTGTCTCAAGCTCCTGTCAACCCAGATCTTGCTTCGGGAAGAGAGAAGCGTTTTCAGGACTTCGTGTGAAAGCGTAAGGACAATGCCATAGGCTGAATGGTGAAGGAAAATGTGGGTCGAATGCGACCACCAACTAACAAGTTGTCCCCTAGGGAGTGTGTGTCTGGAAATGGGAGGAAGCGTAAGGAACGGAGCTGTACACTTAAGTCTAAGAGACAATGCTGTGGAGGAGCGGTCCTTCGACTCCCCGCCTCCTTTCCTAAGGATCGAAGCAGCTTGACGCCGAGTGTGAACGGAAGCAGAGGAAAAGCCTGCTATACCTTACTCGGGGAACCACTTGTATGGAGGGCTTCTCTCAATGAACACCACGGCTCACGACGCTAGAAGGGTTTTCAAACGTACGTGAGTTCGCCAAAGGAAAGCCACAGACTACACTGTGCGAACAAGTCTGTGTCAAACCGCGCCTTCGAGCTTCCATCTGGCTTCACGGGGGAAAACCTAGTCACAACATGAACGTGTGGAGCCCTAAACAGGCGGCGTGCACGTCGGTCTGAAGAAACACCACTGCAGAGAAACCGTGTTTCTCCCAACCTCTTCCTGAAAATGGTAGTCTATTCCAAGGTAAGTGTGACAGCGCAAGGCATGTGCCCCATGCCTGCGCCACGGAAATAAGGAGTGGAGATTGTCTCTCCCGGTTCAAACCTTGTTCCGTGAGAATGTTTTCAAGAGTACGAGAGAGAGCAGAGGGAAAAGGTCATGCCTTTAAGTCTGAGAAGGAAACCCTGGAAAGCCGTACGCCTACGTATGAGCGGCATTCTGGCGCGAACGTGTGAAGGCATAAAGAATGTGTCCTGGGACGGTGCTTGACAAACCCCTTGTGAAGAAGTCTTCCCTCAGCTATCATATGGTTTCAGGAAGATAAAAGTGTTTTCCGCCGTGGGCGCGAAGGCACGAGGGACGTGCCCTAGAGTGAGCTGTCCGTTTCGAATGTGCCGCCCGTCGTTCCACGAAGAAGGGTGAGTATGGAAATGTATGATGTGAGGAAGCATAGGGAAGATTGCCTACGGGTGTTTAACTCTAAGGACAAATCTAGAGGGTTGCCGTCCGTCGACGACCAGCTCTTTCCCTACGGATGGAAGCGCCGTGTTAAAGCTTAGGGCGAGAGAAAAGAGACGGAATGCGAGATACACCACAGTGGGGAACACGTTGTGTGGAGGGCTTCTCTCCACCAAAGTCTTGGGTCACGAATTTGGAAGGGCCTTCAAATGTACGTGAGCTAGCGTCAGCAGAGCCTTCCACTGAACTCAGAGAAACGAGGCCGCGTCAAACATGATTTCGTGCTAACCCCTTGGTTCGCGAAGCGCGAAGCCTTTTGAGATATGTGTGTGAGGGTCTTGCACTCACCTCTCAAGAAACAAAACGGTAGAGCAATAGTCTTCCCACTACCATCTACAGGGAAGAAGACGGAGGAAATGTCCCACGTTAAAAGTGAAGGCGCAAGTTACTGTGCCATAGAGCCCTGCTTGGAAAGAACTTGTGTCGAAAGCTTCTCCCAACTCAGATCTTGTTTCGGGAAGATAGAAGCGCTGTCGGTACTTTGTGTGAAACACAAGGAAAATGCCACACGCTGAATTGTGAAGAGAAATGTGGGTCGAACGTGACCACCAACACACTCGTTGTCCCCTAGAGAGGTGTGTGTCTGGAAGTGGGAGGAAGCGTAACGGACGTGCTATACACTTAACTCCAAGAAACAACGCTGTGGAGGTGCGGTCCTTCGACTGCCCTTCTTCTTTGCTAAGGAACGAAGCGGCTTGAAGCCAAGTGTGAAAGGAAACGGAGGGCAAGGAAGGGTGATATACCTCACTCGCGGCACAACTTCTGATGGAGGGCTTTTCTCAACGAACACCATGTGTCACGAAGATAGAAGGGTTTGCGAAAGTATGTGACTTCGCCAAAGGAAAGGCATACACGAATCTCGGCGAACCACGTCTGTGTCGATCGCGACTTCGAGCTTCCATCTGGGTTCCCGAGGAACCCATAGTCACATAATGTATGTGTTGTATCCTACTGCAGAAACACCACTGCAGAGAAACCGTGCGTCTACTATCACCTTCCCTGAAACTGGTAGACTTTTGCAATGGAATGGGAAATCGCAAGGAATGTGCCCCGTGCCTGTGCCACGGAAGTAACTAGTGTAAATGTCTGTCGCGATTGGAATCCTGTTCCGTGAGAAGCGTTTCCAAGAGTATGAGAGAGAGCAGATGGAAAAGGTCATGGTTTGAAGCGTGAGAAGGAGACCCGTCAGGAAAGCCATACACGTAAGTCGGGGAAGCACTTTCGCGTGACATGGTGAAGGCATCTAGAATGTGCCCTGTGACGGTGCTCGAGAAACCACTTGTGAAGAAGGCTTCCCTCAACTGCCGTATCGTTTCCGTAGGAGGAAACTGTTTTCCGTAGTGGGTGTGAAGGCATAAGGGACGTAGACGAGACTTCGCTCTCCGCTTCGAAGGTGCCTGCCGTCGTTACACGAAGAAGGATGTGTATGGAAATGGATGACTGCGGAAGCATAAGGAAGATGGCATGCGTTTGTTTAACTCTAAGAACAAGTCTCGAGGGTTCCCGTCCTTCGACTACCATCTCTTCTCGTAAGGATGCGAAGCCGCTCCTTAAACCTCGTGTGAACGAAAAGAGATGGAACGCGCGATACCGCACAGTGAGGAACACGTTGTGCGGAGGGTTTCTCTCCATTACGTCCTGTGTCATGGAGGTGGATGGGTCTTGCAATGTACGTGGGCTAGCCTCAGTAGCAGTAGTAGCCTGACACTGAATTCTGAGAAACAAGGCCATGTCAAACAGGCTTTCGCGCTAACATCGTGGTGCTTGAAGAAAGAAGCCTTTGGAGACATGTGCGTTGCTATATAAGGTAGGCGTCTTACACTCACCTCTCACGAAACCAAACTGTAGGGAACTAGTCTTTCCACTACCGCCTCCGGGGAAGAAGTTGGAAGAACTTTCCGACGTTCAAAGTGAAGGCACAAATGCTGGGCCGTCTACCACTGTTTGAGAGAGGAGTTGTGTCTCAAGCTCCTGTCAACCCAGATCTTGCTTCGGGAAGAGAGAAGCGTTTTCAGGACTTCGTGTGAAAGCGTAAGGACAATGCCATAGGCTGAATGGTGAAGGAAAATGTGGGTCGAATGCGACCACCAACTAACAAGTTGTCCCCTAGGGAGGTGTGTGTCTGGAAATGGGAGGAAGCGTAAGGAACGAGCTGTACACTTAAGTCTAAGAGACAATGCTGTGGAGGAGCGGTCCTTCGACTCCCCGCCTCCTTTCCTAAGGATCGAAGCAGCTTGACGCCGAGTGTGAACGGAAGCAGAGGAAAAGCCTGCTATACCTTACTCGGGGAACCACTTTGTATGGAGGGCTTCTCTCAATGAACACCACGGCTCACGACGCTAGAAGGGTTTTCAAACGTACGTGAGTTCGCCAAAGGAAAGCCACAGACTACACTGTGCGAAACAAGTCTGTGTCAAACCGCGCCTTCGAGCTTCCATCTGGCTTCACGGGGAAAACCTAGTCACAACATGAACGTGTGGAGCCCTAAACAGGCGGCGTGCACGTCGGTCTGAAGAAACACCACTGCAGAGAAACCGTGTTTCTCCCAACCTCTTCCCTGAAAATGGTAGTCTATTCCAAGGTAAGTGTGACAGCGCAAGGCATGTGCCCATGCCTGCGCCACGGAAATAAGGAGTGGAGATTGTCTCTCCCGGTTCAAACCTTGTTCCGTGAGAAATGTTTTCAAGAGTACGAGAGAGAGCAGAGGGAAAAGGTCATGCCTTTAAGTCTGAGAAGGAAACCCTGGAAAGCCGTACGCCTACGTATGAGCGGCATTCTGGCGCGAACGTGTGAAGGCATAAAAGAATGTGTCCTGGGACGGTGCTTGACAAACCCCTTGTGAAGAAGTCTTCCCTCAGCTATCATATGGTTTCAGGAAGATAAAAGTGTTTTCCGCCGTGGGCGCGAAGGCACGAGGGACGTGCCCTAGAGTGAGCTGTCCGTTTCGAATGTGCCGCCCGTCGTTCCACGAAGAAGGGTGAGTATGGAAATGTATGATGTGAGGAAGCATAGGGAAGATTGCCTACGGGTGTTTAACTCTAAGGACAAATCTAGAGGGTTGCCGTCCGTCGACGACCAGCTCTTTCCCTACGGATGGAAGCGCCGTGTTAAAGCTTAGGGCGAGAGAAAAGAGACGGAATGCGAGATACACCACAGTGGGGAACACGTTGTGTGGAGGGCTTCTCTCCACCAAAGTCTTGGGTCACGAATTTGGAAGGGCCTTCAAATGTACGTGAGCTAGCGTCAGCAGAGCCTTCCACTGAACTCAGAGAAACGAGGCCGCGTCAAACATGATTTCGTGCTAACCCCTTGGTTCGCGAAGCGCGAAGCCTTTTGAGATATGTGTGTGAGGGTCTTGCACTCACCTCTCAAGAAACAAAACGGTAGAGCAATAGTCTTCCCACTACCATCTACAGGGAAGAAGACGGAGGAAATGTCCCACGTTAAAAGTGAAGGCGCAAGTTACTGTGCCATAGAGCCCTGCTTGGGAAAGAACTTGTGTCGAAAGCTTCTCCCAACTCAGATCTTGTTTCGGGAAGATAGAAGCGCTGTCGGTACTTTGTGTGAAAACACAAGGAAAATGCCACACGCTGAATTGTGAAGAGAAATGTGGGTCGAACGTGACCACCAACACACTCGTTGTCCCCTAGAGAGGTGTGTGTGAGGTGTGTGTCTGGAAGTGGGAGGAAGCGTAACGGACGTGCTATACACTTAACTCCAAGAAACAACGCTGTGGAGGTGCGGTCCTTCGACTGCCCTTCTTCTTTGCTAAGGAACGAAGCGGCTTGAAGCCAAGTGTGAAAGGAAACGGAGGGCAAGGAAGGGTGATATGCCTCACTCGCGGCACAACTTCTGATGGAGGGCTTTTCTCAACGAACACCATGTGTCACGAAGATAGAAGGGTTTGCGAAAGTATGTGACTTCGCCAAAGGAAAGGCATACACGAATCTCGGCGAACCACGTCTGTGTCGATCGCGACTTCGAGCTTCCATCTGGGTTCCCGAGGAACCCATAGTCACATAATGTATGTGTTGTATCCTACTGCAGAAACACCACTGCAGAGAAACCGTGCGTCTACTATCACCTTCCCTGAAACTGGTAGACTTTTGCAATGGAAGTGGGAAATCGCAAGGAATGTGCCCCGTGCCTGTGCCACGGAAGTAACTAGTGTAAATGTCTGTCGCGATTGGAATCCTGTTCCGTGAGAAGCGTTTCCAAGAGTATGAGAGAGAGCAGATGGAAAAGGTCATGGTTTGAAGCGTGAGAAGGAGACCCGTCAGGAAAGCCATACACGTAAGTCGGGGAAGCACTTTCGCGTGACATGGTGAAGGCATCTAGAATGTGCCCTGTGACGGTGCTCGAGAAACCACTTGTGAAGAAGGCTTCCCTCAACTGCCGTATCGTTTCCGTAGGAGGAAACTGTTTTCCGTAGTGGGTGTGAAGGCATAAGGGACGTAGACGAGACTTCGCTCTCCGCTTCGAAGGTGCCTGCCGTCGTTACACGAAGAAGGATGTGTATGGAAATGGATGACTGCGGAAGCATAAGGAAGATGGCATGCGTTTGTTTAACTCTAAGAACAAGTCTCGAGGGTTCCCGTCCTTCGACTACCATCTCTTCTCGTAAGGATGCGAAGCCGCTCCTTAAACCTCGTGTGAACGAAAAGAGATGGAACGCGCGATACCGCACAGTGAGGAACACGTTGTGCGGAGGGTTTCTCTCCATTACGTCCTGTGTCATGGAGGTGGATGGGTCTTGCAATGTACGTGGGCTAGCCTCAGTAGCAGTAGTAGCCTGACACTGAATTCTGAGAAACAAGGCCATGTCAAACAGGCTTTCGCGCTAACATCGTGGTGCTTGAAGAAAGAAGCCTTTGGAGACATGTGCGTTGCTATATAAGGTAGGCGTCTTACACTCACCTCTCACGAAACCAAACTGTAGGGAACTAGTCTTTCCACTACCGCCTCCGGGGAAGAAGTTGGAAGAACTTTCCGACGTTCAAAGTGAAGGCACAAATGCTGGGCCGTCTACCACTGTTTGAGAGAGGAGTTGTGTCTCAAGCTCCTGTCAACCCAGATCTTGCTTCGGGAAGAGAGAAGCGTTTTCAGGACTTCGTGTGAAAGCGTAAGGACAATGCCATAGGCTGAATGGTGAAGGAAAATGTGGGTCGAATGCGACCACCAACTAACAAGTTGTCCCCTAGGGAGGTGTGTGTCTGGAAATGGGAGGAAGCGTAAGGAACGAGCTGTACACTTAAGTCTAAGAGACAATGCTGTGGAGGAGCGGTCCTTCGACTCCCCGCCTCCTTTCCTAAGGATCGAAGCAGCTTGACGCCGAGTGTGAACGGAAGCAGAGGAAAAGCCTGCTATACCTTACTCGGGGAACCACTTTGTATGGAGGGCTTCTCTCAATGAACACCACGGCTCACGACGCTAGAAGGGTTTTCAAACGTACGTGAGTTCGCCAAAGGAAAGCCACAGACTACACTGTGCGAAACAAGTCTGTGTCAAACCGCGCCTTCGAGCTTCCATCTGGCTTCACGGGGAAAACCTAGTCACAACATGAACGTGTGGAGCCCTAAACAGGCGGCGTGCACGTCGGTCTGAAGAAACACCACTGCAGAGAAACCGTGTTTCTCCCAACCTCTTCCCTGAAAATGGTAGTCTATTCCAAGGTAAGTGTGACAGCGCAAGGCATGTGCCCCATGCCTGCGCCACGGAAATAAGGAGTGGAGATTGTCTCTCCCGGTTCAAACCTTGTTCCGTGAGAAATGTTTTCAAGAGTACGAGAGAGAGCAGAGGGAAAAGGTCATGCCTTTAAGTCTGAGAAGGAAACCCTGGAAAGCCGTACGCCTACGTATGAGCGGCATTCTGGCGCGAACGTGTGAAGGCATAAAGAATGTGTCCTGGGACGGTGCTTGACAAACCCCTTGTGAAGAAGTCTTCCCTCAGCTATCATATGGTTTCAGGAAGATAAAAGTGTTTTCCGCCGTGGGCGCGAAGGCACGAGGGACGTGCCCTAGAGTGAGCTGTCCGTTTCGAATGTGCCGCCCGTCGTTCCACGAAGAAGGGTGAGTATGGAAATGTATGATGTGAGGAAGCATAGGGAAGATTGCCTACGGGTGTTTAACTCTAAGGACAAATCTAGAGGGTTGCCGTCCGTCGACGACCAGCTCTTTCCCTACGGATGGAAGCGCCGTGTTAAAGCTTAGGGCGAGAGAAAAGAGACGGAATGCGAGATACACCACAGTGGGGAACACGTTGTGTGGAGGGCTTCTCTCCACCAAAGTCTTGGGTCACGAATTTGGAAGGGCCTTCAAATGTACGTGAGCTAGCGTCAGCAGAGCCTTCCACTGAACTCAGAGAAACGAGGCCGCGTCAAACATGATTTCGTGCTAACCCCTTGGTTCGCGAAGCGCGAAGCCTTTTGAGATATGTGTGTGAGGGTCTTGCACTCACCTCTCAAGAAACAAAACGGTAGAGCAATAGTCTTCCCACTACCATCTACAGGGAAGAAGACGGAGGAAATGTCCCACGTTAAAAGTGAAGGCGCAAGTTACTGTGCCATAGAGCCCTGCTTGGGAAAGAACTTGTGTCGAAAGCTTCTCCCAACTCAGATCTTGTTTCGGGAAGATAGAAGCGCTGTCGGTACTTTGTGTGAAAACACAAGGAAAATGCCACACGCTGAATTGTGAAGAGAAATGTGGGTCGAACGTGACCACCAACACACTCGTTGTCCCCTAGAGAGGTGTGTGTCTGGAAGTGGGAGGAAGCGTAACGGACGTGCTATACACTTAACTCCAAGAAACAACGCTGTGGAGGTGCGGTCCTTCGACTGCCCTTCTTCTTTGCTAAGGAACGAAGCGGCTTGAAGCCAAGTGTGAAAGGAAACGGAGGGCAAGGAAGGGTGATATGCCTCACTCGCGGCACAACTTCTGATGGAGGGCTTTTCTCAACGAACACCATGTGTCACGAAGATAGAAGGGTTTGCGAAAGTATGTGACTTCGCCAAAGGAAAGGCATACACGAATCTCGGCGAACCACGTCTGTGTCGATCGCGACTTCGAGCTTCCATCTGGGTTCCCGAGGAACCCATAGTCACATAATGTATGTGTTGTATCCTACTGCAGAAACACCACTGCAGAGAAACCGTGCGTCTACTATCACCTTCCCTGAAACTGGTAGACTTTTGCAATGGAAGTGGGAAATCGCAAGGAATGTGCCCCGTGCCTGTGCCACGGAAGTAACTAGTGTAAATGTCTGTCGCGATTGGAATCCTGTTCCGTGAGAAGCGTTTCCAAGAGTATGAGAGAGAGCAGATGGAAAAGGTCATGGTTTGAAGCGTGAGAAGGAGACCCGTCAGGAAAGCCATACACGTAAGTCGGGGAAGCACTTTCGCGTGACATGGTGAAGGCATCTAGAATGTGCCCTGTGACGGTGCTCGAGAAACCACTTGTGAAGAAGGCTTCCCTCAACTGCCGTATCGTTTCCGTAGGAGGAAACTGTTTTCCGTAGTGGGTGTGAAGGCATAAGGGACGTAGACGAGACTTCGCTCTCCGCTTCGAAGGTGCCTGCCGTCGTTACACGAAGAAGGATGTGTATGGAAATGGATGACTGCGGAAGCATAAGGAAGATGGCATGCGTTTGTTTAACTCTAAGAACAAGTCTCGAGGGTTCCCGTCCTTCGACTACCATCTCTTCTCGTAAGGATGCGAAGCCGCTCCTTAAACCTCGTGTGAACGAAAAGAGATGGAACGCGCGATACCGCACAGTGAGGAACACGTTGTGCGGAGGGTTTCTCTCCATTACGTCCTGTGTCATGGAGGTGGATGGGTCTTGCAATGTACGTGGGCTAGCCTCAGTAGCAGTAGTAGCCTGACACTGAATTCTGAGAAACAAGGCCATGTCAAACAGGCTTTCGCGCTAACATCGTGGTGCTTGAAGAAAGAAGCCTTTGGAGACATGTGCGTTGCTATATAAGGTAGGCGTCTTACACTCACCTCTCACGAAACCAAACTGTAGGGAACTAGTCTTTCCACTACCGCCTCCGGGGAAGAAGTTGGAAGAACTTTCCGACGTTCAAAGTGAAGGCACAAATGCTGGGCCGTCTACCACTGTTTGAGAGAGGAGTTGTGTCTCAAGCTCCTGTCAACCCAGATCTTGCTTCGGGAAGAGAGAAGCGTTTTCAGGACTTCGTGTGAAAGCGTAAGGACAATGCCATAGGCTGAATGGTGAAGGAAAATGTGGGTCGAATGCGACCACCAACTAACAAGTTGTCCCCTAGGGAGGTGTGTGTCTGGAAATGGGAGGAAGCGTAAGGAACGAGCTGTACACTTAAGTCTAAGAGACAATGCTGTGGAGGAGCCGTCCTTCGACTCCCCGCCTCCTTTCCTAAGGATCGAAGCAGCTTGACGCCGAGTGTGAACGGAAGCAGAGGAAAAGCCTGCTATACCTTACTCGGGGAACCACTTTGTATGGAGGGCTTCTCTCAATGAACACCACGGCTCACGACGCTAGAAGGGTTTTCAAACGTACGTGAGTTCGCCAAAGGAAAGCCACAGACTACACTGTGCGAAACAAGTCTGTGTCAAACTGCGCCTTCGAGCTTCCATCTGGCTTCACGGGGAAAACCTAGTCACAACATGAACGTGTGGAGCCCTAAACAGGCGGCGTGCACGTCGGTCTGAAGAAACACCACTGCAGAGAAACCGTGTTTCTCCCAACCTCTTCCCTGAAAATGGTAGTCCATTCCAAGGTAAGTGTGACAGCGCAAGGCATGTGCCCCATGCCTGCGCCACGGAAATAAGGAGTGGAGATTGTCTCTCCCGGTTCAAACCTTGTTCCGTGAGAAATGTTTTCAAGAGTACGAGAGAGAGCAGAGGGAAAAGGTCATGCCTTTAAGTCTGAGAAGGAAACCCTGGAAAGCCGTACGCCTACGTATGAGCGGCATTCTGGCGCGAACGTGTGAAGGCATAAAGAATGTGTCCTGGGACGGTGCTTGACAAACCCCTTGTGAAGAAGTCTTCCCTCAGCTATCATATGGTTTCAGGAAGATAAAAGTGTTTTCCGCCGTGGGCGTGAAGGCACGAGGGACGTGCCCTAGAGTGAGCTGTCCGTTTCGAATGTGCCGCCCGTCGTTCCACGAAGAAGGGTGAGTATGGAAATGTATGATGTGAGGAAGCATAGGGAAGATTGCCTACGGGTGTTTAACTCTAAGGACAAATCTAGAGGGTTGCCGTCCGTCGACGACCAGCTCTTTCCCTACGGATGGAAGCGCCGTGTTAAAGCTTAGGGCGAGAGAAAAGAGACGGAATGCGAGATACACCACAGTGGGGAACACGTTGTGTGGAGGGCTTCTCTCCACCAAAGTCTTGGGTCACGAATTTGGAAGGGCCTTCAAATGTACGTGAGCTAGCGTCAGCAGAGCCTTCCACTGAACTCAGAGAAACGAGGCCGCGTCAAACATGATTTCGTGCTAACCCCTTGGTTCGCGAAGCGCGAAGCCTTTTGAGATATGTGTGTGAGGGTCTTGCACTCACCTCTCAAGAAACAAAACGGTAGAGCAATAGTCTTCCCACTACCATCTACAGGGAAGAAGACGGAGGAAATGTCCCACGTTAAAAGTGAAGGCGCAAGTTACTGTGCCATAGAGCCCTGCTTGGGAAAGAACTTGTGTCGAAAGCTTCTCCCAACTCAGATCTTGTTTCGGGAAGATAGAAGCGCTGTCGGTACTTTGTGTGAAAACACAAGGAAAATGCCACACGCTGAATTGTGAAGAGAAATGTGGGTCGAACGTGACCACCAACACACTCGTTGTCCCCTAGAGAGGTGTGTGTCTGGAAGTGGGAGGAAGCGTAACGGACGTGCTATACACTTAACTCCAAGAAACAACGCTGTGGAGGTGCGGTCCTTCGACTGCCCTTCTTCTTTGCTAAGGAACGAAGCGGCTTGAAGCCAAGTGTGAAAGGAAACGGAGGGCAAGGAAGGGTGATATGCCTCACTCGCGGCACAACTTCTGATGGAGGGCTTTTCTCAACGAACACCATGTGTCACGAAGATAGAAGGGTTTGCGAAAGTATGTGACTTCGCCAAAGGAAAGGCATACACGAATCTCGGCGAACCACGTCTGTGTCGATCGCGACTTCGAGCTTCCATCTGGGTTCCCGAGGAACCCATAGTCACATAATGTATGTGTTGTATCCTACTGCAGAAACACCACTGCAGAGAAACCGTGCGTCTACTATCACCTTCCCTGAAACTGGTAGACTTTTGCAATGGAAGTGGGAAATCGCAAGGAATGTGCCCCGTGCCTGTGCCACGGAAGTAACTAGTGTAAATGTCTGTCGCGATTGGAATCCTGTTCCGTGAGAAGCGTTTCCAAGAGTATGAGAGAGAGCAGATGGAAAAGGTCATGGTTTGAAGCGTGAGAAGGAGACCCGTCAGGAAAGCCATACACGTAAGTCGGGGAAGCACTTTCGCGTGACATGGTGAAGGCATCTAGAATGTGCCCTGTGACGGTGCTCGAGAAACCACTTGTGAAGAAGGCTTCCCTCAACTGCCGTATCGTTTCCGTAGGAGGAAACTGTTTTCCGTAGTGGGTGTGAAGGCATAAGGGACGTAGACGAGACTTCGCTCTCCGCTTCGAAGGTGCCTGCCGTCGTTACACGAAGAAGGATGTGTATGGAAATGGATGACTGCGGAAGCATAAGGAAGATGGCATGCGTTTGTTTAACTCTAAGAACAAGTCTCGAGGGTTCCCGTCCTTCGACTACCATCTCTTCTCGTAAGGATGCGAAGCCGCTCCTTAAACCTCGTGTGAACGAAAAGAGATGGAACGCGCGATACCGCACAGTGAGGAACACGTTGTGCGGAGGGTTTCTCTCCATTACGTCCTGTGTCATGGAGGTGGATGGGTCTTGCAATGTACGTGGGCTAGCCTCAGTAGCAGTAGTAGCCTGACACTGAATTCTGAGAAACAAGGCCATGTCAAACAGGCTTTCGCGCTAACATCGTGGTGCTTGAAGAAAGAAGCCTTTGGAGACATGTGCGTTGCTATATAAGGTAGGCGTCTTACACTCACCTCTCACGAAACCAAACTGTAGGGAACTAGTCTTTCCACTACCGCCTCCGGGGAAGAAGTTGGAAGAACTTTCCGACGTTCAAAGTGAAGGCACAAATGCTGGGCCGTCTACCACTGTTTGAGAGAGGAGTTGTGTCTCAAGCTCCTGTCAACCCAGATCTTGCTTCGGGAAGAGAGAAGCGTTTTCAGGACTTCGTGTGAAAGCGTAAGGACAATGCCATAGGCTGAATGGTGAAGGAAAATGTGGGTCGAATGCGACCACCAACTAACAAGTTGTCCCCTAGGGAGGTGTGTGTCTGGAAATGGGAGGAAGCGTAAGGAACGAGCTGTACACTTAAGTCTAAGAGACAATGCTGTGGAGGAGCCGTCCTTCGACTCCCCGCCTCCTTTCCTAAGGATCGAAGCAGCTTGACGCCGAGTGTGAACGGAAGCAGAGGAAAAGCCTGCTATACCTTACTCGGGGAACCACTTTGTATGGAGGGCTTCTCTCAATGAACACCACGGCTCACGACGCTAGAAGGGTTTTCAAACGTACGTGAGTTCGCCAAAGGAAAGCCACAGACTACACTGTGCGAAACAAGTCTGTGTCAAACCGCGCCTTCGAGCTTCCATCTGGCTTCACGGGGAAAACCTAGTCACAACATGAACGTGTGGAGCCCTAAACAGGCGGCGTGCACGTCGGTCTGAAGAAACACCACTGCAGAGAAACCGTGTTTCTCCCAACCTCTTCCCTGAAAATGGTAGTCCATTCCAAGGTAAGTGTGACAGCGCAAGGCATGTGCCCCATGCCTGCGCCACGGAAATAAGGAGTGGAGATTGTCTCTCCCGGTTCAAACCTTGTTCCGTGAGAAATGTTTTCAAGAGTACGAGAGAGAGCAGAGGGAAAAGGTCATGCCTTTAAGTCTGAGAAGGAAACCCTGGAAAGCCGTACGCCTACGTATGAGCGGCATTCTGGCGCGAACGTGTGAAGGCATAAAGAATGTGTCCTGGGACGGTGCTTGACAAACCCCTTGTGAAGAAGTCTTCCCTCAGCTATCATATGGTTTCAGGAAGATAAAAGTGTTTTCCGCCGTGGGCGTGAAGGCACGAGGGACGTGCCCTAGAGTGAGCTGTCCGTTTCGAATGTGCCGCCCGTCGTTCCACGAAGAAGGGTGAGTATGGAAATGTATGATGTGAGGAAGCATAGGGAAGATTGCCTACGGGTGTTTAACTCTAAGGACAAATCTAGAGGGTTGCCGTCCGTCGACGACCAGCTCTTTCCCTACGGATGGAAGCGCCGTGTTAAAGCTTAGGGCGAGAGAAAAGAGACGGAATGCGAGATACACCACAGTGGGGAACACGTTGTGTGGAGGGCTTCTCTCCACCAAAGTCTTGGGTCACGAATTTGGAAGGGCCTTCAAATGTACGTGAGCTAGCGTCAGCAGAGCCTTCCACTGAACTCAGAGAAACGAGGCCGCGTCAAACATGATTTCGTGCTAACCCCTTGGTTCGCGAAGCGCGAAGCCTTTTGAGATATGTGTGTGAGGGTCTTGCACTCACCTCTCAAGAAACAAAACGGTAGAGCAATAGTCTTCCCACTACCATCTACAGGGAAGAAGACGGAGGAAATGTCCCACGTTAAAAGTGAAGGCGCAAGTTACTGTGCCATAGAGCCCTGCTTGGGAAAGAACTTGTGTCGAAAGCTTCTCCCAACTCAGATCTTGTTTCGGGAAGATAGAAGCGCTGTCGGTACTTTGTGTGAAAACACAAGGAAAATGCCACACGCTGAATTGTGAAGAGAAATGTGGGTCGAACGTGACCACCAACACACTCGTTGTCCCCTAGAGAGGTGTGTGTCTGGAAGTGGGAGGAAGCGTAACGGACGTGCTATACACTTAACTCCAAGAAACAACGCTGTGGAGGTGCGGTCCTTCGACTGCCCTTCTTCTTTGCTAAGGAACGAAGCGGCTTGAAGCCAAGTGTGAAAGGAAACGGAGGGCAAGGAAGGGTGATATGCCTCACTCGCGGCACAACTTCTGATGGAGGGCTTTTCTCAACGAACACCATGTGTCACGAAGATAGAAGGGTTTGCGAAAGTATGTGACTTCGCCAAAGGAAAGGCATACACGAATCTCGGCGAACCACGTCTGTGTCGATCGCGACTTCGAGCTTCCATCTGGGTTCCCGAGGAACCCATAGTCACATAATGTATGTGTTGTATCCTACTGCAGAAACACCACTGCAGAGAAACCGTGCGTCTACTATCACCTTCCCTGAAACTGGTAGACTTTTGCAATGGAAGTGGGAAATCGCAAGGAATGTGCCCCGTGCCTGTGCCACGGAAGTAACTAGTGTAAATGTCTGTCGCGATTGGAATCCTGTTCCGTGAGAAGCGTTTCCAAGAGTATGAGAGAGAGCAGATGGAAAAGGTCATGGTTTGAAGCGTGAGAAGGAGACCCGTCAGGAAAGCCATACACGTAAGTCGGGGAAGCACTTTCGCGTGACATGGTGAAGGCATCTAGAATGTGCCCTGTGACGGTGCTCGAGAAACCACTTGTGAAGAAGGCTTCCCTCAACTGCCGTATCGTTTCCGTAGGAGGAAACTGTTTTCCGTAGTGGGTGTGAAGGCATAAGGGACGTAGACGAGACTTCGCTCTCCGCTTCGAAGGTGCCTGCCGTCGTTACACGAAGAAGGATGTGTATGGAAATGGATGACTGCGGAAGCATAAGGAAGATGGCATGCGTTTGTTTAACTCTAAGAACAAGTCTCGAGGGTTCCCGTCCTTCGACTACCATCTCTTCTCGTAAGGATGCGAAGCCGCTCCTTAAACCTCGTGTGAACGAAAAGAGATGGAACGCGCGATACCGCACAGTGAGGAACACGTTGTGCGGAGGGTTTCTCTCCATTACGTCCTGTGTCATGGAGGTGGATGGGTCTTGCAATGTACGTGGGCTAGCCTCAGTAGCAGTAGTAGCCTGACACTGAATTCTGAGAAACAAGGCCATGTCAAACAGGCTTTCGCGCTAACATCGTGGTGCTTGAAGAAAGAAGCCTTTGGAGACATGTGCGTTGCTATATAAGGTAGGCGTCTTACACTCACCTCTCACGAAACCAAACTGTAGGGAACTAGTCTTTCCACTACCGCCTCCGGGGAAGAAGTTGGAAGAACTTTCCGACGTTCAAAGTGAAGGCACAAATGCTGGGCCGTCTACCACTGTTTGAGAGAGGAGTTGTGTCTCAAGCTCCTGTCAACCCAGATCTTGCTTCGGGAAGAGAGAAGCGTTTTCAGGACTTCGTGTGAAAGCGTAAGGACAATGCCATAGGCTGAATGGTGAAGGAAAATGTGGGTCGAATGCGACCACCAACTAACAAGTTGTCCCCTAGGGAGGTGTGTGTCTGGAAATGGGAGGAAGCGTAAGGAACGAGCTGTACACTTAAGTCTAAGAGACAATGCTGTGGAGGAGCCGTCCTTCGACTCCCCGCCTCCTTTCCTAAGGATCGAAGCAGCTTGACGCCGAGTGTGAACGGAAGCAGAGGAAAAGCCTGCTATACCTTACTCGGGGAACCACTTTGTATGGAGGGCTTCTCTCAATGAACACCACGGCTCACGACGCTAGAAGGGTTTTCAAACGTACGTGAGTTCGCCAAAGGAAAGCCACAGACTACACTGTGCGAAACAAGTCTGTGTCAAACCGCGCCTTCGAGCTTCCATCTGGCTTCACGGGGAAAACCTAGTCACAACATGAACGTGTGGAGCCCTAAACAGGCGGCGTGCACGTCGGTCTGAAGAAACACCACTGCAGAGAAACCGTGTTTCTCCCAACCTCTTCCCTGAAAATGGTAGTCTATTCCAAGGTAAGTGTGACAGCGCAAGGCATGTGCCCCATGCCTGCGCCACGGAAATAAGGAGTGGAGATTGTCTCTCCCGGTTCAAACCTTGTTCCGTGAGAAATGTTTTCAAGAGTACGAGAGAGAGCAGAGGGAAAAGGTCATGCCTTTAAGTCTGAGAAGGAAACCCTGGAAAGCCGTACGCCTACGTATGAGCGGCATTCTGGCGCGAACGTGTGAAGGCATAAAGAATGTGTCCTGGGACGGTGCTTGACAAACCCCTTGTGAAGAAGTCTTCCCTCAGCTATCATATGGTTTCAGGAAGATAAAAGTGTTTTCCGCCGTGGGCGCGAAGGCACGAGGGACGTGCCCTAGAGTGAGCTGTCCGTTTCGAATGTGCCGCCCGTCGTTCCACGAAGAAGGGTGAGTATGGAAATGTATGATGTGAGGAAGCATAGGGAAGATTGCCTACGGGTGTTTAACTCTAAGGACAAATCTAGAGGGTTGCCGTCCGTCGACGACCAGCTCTTTCCCTACGGATGGAAGCGCCGTGTTAAAGCTTAGGGCGAGAGAAAAGAGACGGAATGCGAGATACACCACAGTGGGGAACACGTTGTGTGGAGGGCTTCTCTCCACCAAAGTCTTGGGTCACGAATTTGGAAGGGCCTTCAAATGTACGTGAGCTAGCGTCAGCAGAGCCTTCCACTGAACTCAGAGAAACGAGGCCGCGTCAAACATGATTTCGTGCTAACCCCTTGGTTCGCGAAGCGCGAAGCCTTTTGAGATATGTGTGTGAGGGTCTTGCACTCACCTCTCAAGAAACAAAACGGTAGAGCAATAGTCTTCCCACTACCATCTACAGGGAAGAAGACGGAGGAAATGTCCCACGTTAAAAGTGAAGGCGCAAGTTACTGTGCCATAGAGCCCTGCTTGGGAAAGAACTTGTGTCGAAAGCTTCTCCCAACTCAGATCTTGTTTCGGGAAGATAGAAGCGCTGTCGGTACTTTGTGTGAAAACACAAGGAAAATGCCACACGCTGAATTGTGAAGAGAAATGTGGGTCGAACGTGACCACCAACACACTCGTTGTCCCCTAGAGAGGTGTGTGTCTGGAAGTGGGAGGAAGCGTAACGGACGTGCTATACACTTAACTCCAAGAAACAACGCTGTGGAGGTGCGGTCCTTCGACTGCCCTTCTTCTTTGCTAAGGAACGAAGCGGCTTGAAGCCAAGTGTGAAAGGAAACGGAGGGCAAGGAAGGGTGATATGCCTCACTCGCGGCACAACTTCTGATGGAGGGCTTTTCTCAACGAACACCATGTGTCACGAAGATAGAAGGGTTTGCGAAAGTATGTGACTTCGCCAAAGGAAAGGCATACACGAATCTCGGCGAACCACGTCTGTGTCGATCGCGACTTCGAGCTTCCATCTGGGTTCCCGAGGAACCCATAGTCACATAATGTATGTGTTGTATCCTACTGCAGAAACACCACTGCAGAGAAACCGTGCGTCTACTATCACCTTCCCTGAAACTGGTAGACTTTTGCAATGGAAGTGGGAAATCGCAAGGAATGTGCCCCGTGCCTGTGCCACGGAAGTAACTAGTGTAAATGTCTGTCGCGATTGGAATCCTGTTCCGTGAGAAGCGTTTCCAAGAGTATGAGAGAGAGCAGATGGAAAAGGTCATGGTTTGAAGCGTGAGAAGGAGACCCGTCAGGAAAGCCATACACGTAAGTCGGGGAAGCACTTTCGCGTGACATGGTGAAGGCATCTAGAATGTGCCCTGTGACGGTGCTCGAGAAACCACTTGTGAAGAAGGCTTCCCTCAACTGCCGTATCGTTTCCGTAGGAGGAAACTGTTTTCCGTAGTGGGTGTGAAGGCATAAGGGACGTAGACGAGACTTCGCTCTCCGCTTCGAAGGTGCCTGCCGTCGTTACACGAAGAAGGATGTGTATGGAAATGGATGACTGCGGAAGCATAAGGAAGATGGCATGCGTTTGTTTAACTCTAAGAACAAGTCTCGAGGGTTCCCGTCCTTCGACTACCATCTCTTCTCGTAAGGATGCGAAGCCGCTCCTTAAACCTCGTGTGAACGAAAAGAGATGGAACGCGCGATACCGCACAGTGAGGAACACGTTGTGCGGAGGGTTTCTCTCCATTACGTCCTGTGTCATGGAGGTGGATGGGTCTTGCAATGTACGTGGGCTAGCCTCAGTAGCAGTAGTAGCCTGACACTGAATTCTGAGAAACAAGGCCATGTCAAACAGGCTTTCGCGCTAACATCGTGGTGCTTGAAGAAAGAAGCCTTTGGAGACATGTGCGTTGCTATATAAGGTAGGCGTCTTACACTCACCTCTCACGAAACCAAACTGTAGGGAACTAGTCTTTCCACTACCGCCTCCGGGGAAGAAGTTGGAAGAACTTTCCGACGTTCAAAGTGAAGGCACAAATGCTGGGCCGTCTACCACTGTTTGAGAGAGGAGTTGTGTCTCAAGCTCCTGTCAACCCAGATCTTGCTTCGGGAAGAGAGAAGCGTTTTCAGGACTTCGTGTGAAAGCGTAAGGACAATGCCATAGGCTGAATGGTGAAGGAAAATGTGGGTCGAATGCGACCACCAACTAACAAGTTGTCCCCTAGGGAGGTGTGTGTCTGGAAATGGGAGGAAGCGTAAGGAACGAGCTGTACACTTAAGTCTAAGAGACAATGCTGTGGAGGAGCCGTCCTTCGACTCCCCGCCTCCTTTCCTAAGGATCGAAGCAGCTTGACGCCGAGTGTGAACGGAAGCAGAGGAAAAGCCTGCTATACCTTACTCGGGGAACCACTTTGTATGGAGGGCTTCTCTCAATGAACACCACGGCTCACGACGCTAGAAGGGTTTTCAAACGTACGTGAGTTCGCCAAAGGAAAGCCACAGACTACACTGTGCGAAACAAGTCTGTGTCAAACCGCGCCTTCGAGCTTCCATCTGGCTTCACGGGGAAAACCTAGTCACAACATGAACGTGTGGAGCCCTAAACAGGCGGCGTGCACGTCGGTCTGAAGAAACACCACTGCAGAGAAACCGTGTTTCTCCCAACCTCTTCCCTGAAAATGGTAGTCCATTCCAAGGTAAGTGTGACAGCGCAAGGCATGTGCCCCATGCCTGCGCCACGGAAATAAGGAGTGGAGATTGTCTCTCCCGGTTCAAACCTTGTTCCGTGAGAAATGTTTTCAAGAGTACGAGAGAGAGCAGAGGGAAAAGGTCATGCCTTTAAGTCTGAGAAGGAAACCCTGGAAAGCCGTACGCCTACGTATGAGCGGCATTCTGGCGCGAACGTGTGAAGGCATAAAGAATGTGTCCTGGGACGGTGCTTGACAAACCCCTTGTGAAGAAGTCTTCCCTCAGCTATCATATGGTTTCAGGAAGATAAAAGTGTTTTCCGCCGTGGGCGCGAAGGCACGAGGGACGTGCCCTAGAGTGAGCTGTCCGTTTCGAATGTGCCGCCCGTCGTTCCACGAAGAAGGGTGAGTATGGAAATGTATGATGTGAGGAAGCATAGGGAAGATTGCCTACGGGTGTTTAACTCTAAGGACAAATCTAGAGGGTTGCCGTCCGTCGACGACCAGCTCTTTCCCTACGGATGGAAGCGCCGTGTTAAAGCTTAGGGCGAGAGAAAAGAGACGGAATGCGAGATACACCACAGTGGGGAACACGTTGTGTGGAGGGCTTCTCTCCACCAAAGTCTTGGGTCACGAATTTGGAAGGGCCTTCAAATGTACGTGAGCTAGCGTCAGCAGAGCCTTCCACTGAACTCAGAGAAACGAGGCCGCGTCAAACATGATTTCGTGCTAACCCCTTGGTTCGCGAAGCGCGAAGCCTTTTGAGATATGTGTGTGAGGGTCTTGCACTCACCTCTCAAGAAACAAAACGGTAGAGCAATAGTCTTCCCACTACCATCTACAGGGAAGAAGACGGAGGAAATGTCCCACGTTAAAAGTGAAGGCGCAAGTTACTGTGCCATAGAGCCCTGCTTGGGAAAGAACTTGTGTCGAAAGCTTCTCCCAACTCAGATCTTGTTTCGGGAAGATAGAAGCGCTGTCGGTACTTTGTGTGAAAACACAAGGAAAATGCCACACGCTGAATTGTGAAGAGAAATGTGGGTCGAACGTGACCACCAACACACTCGTTGTCCCCTAGAGAGGTGTGTGTCTGGAAGTGGGAGGAAGCGTAACGGACGTGCTATACACTTAACTCCAAGAAACAACGCTGTGGAGGTGCGGTCCTTCGACTGCCCTTCTTCTTTGCTAAGGAACGAAGCGGCTTGAAGCCAAGTGTGAAAGGAAACGGAGGGCAAGGAAGGGTGATATGCCTCACTCGCGGCACAACTTCTGATGGAGGGCTTTTCTCAACGAACACCATGTGTCACGAAGATAGAAGGGTTTGCGAAAGTATGTGACTTCGCCAAAGGAAAGGCATACACGAATCTCGGCGAACCACGTCTGTGTCGATCGCGACTTCGAGCTTCCATCTGGGTTCCCGAGGAACCCATAGTCACATAATGTATGTGTTGTATCCTACTGCAGAAACACCACTGCAGAGAAACCGTGCGTCTACTATCACCTTCCCTGAAACTGGTAGACTTTTGCAATGGAAGTGGGAAATCGCAAGGAATGTGCCCCGTGCCTGTGCCACGGAAGTAACTAGTGTAAATGTCTGTCGCGATTGGAATCCTGTTCCGTGAGAAGCGTTTCCAAGAGTATGAGAGAGAGCAGATGGAAAAGGTCATGGTTTGAAGCGTGAGAAGGAGACCCGTCAGGAAAGCCATACACGTAAGTCGGGGAAGCACTTTCGCGTGACATGGTGAAGGCATCTAGAATGTGCCCTGTGACGGTGCTCGAGAAACCACTTGTGAAGAAGGCTTCCCTCAACTGCCGTATCGTTTCCGTAGGAGGAAACTGTTTTCCGTAGTGGGTGTGAAGGCATAAGGGACGTAGACGAGACTTCGCTCTCCGCTTCGAAGGTGCCTGCCGTCGTTACACGAAGAAGGATGTGTATGGAAATGGATGACTGCGGAAGCATAAGGAAGATGGCATGCGTTTGTTTAACTCTAAGAACAAGTCTCGAGGGTTCCCGTCCTTCGACTACCATCTCTTCTCGTAAGGATGCGAAGCCGCTCCTTAAACCTCGTGTGAACGAAAAGAGATGGAACGCGCGATACCGCACAGTGAGGAACACGTTGTGCGGAGGGTTTCTCTCCATTACGTCCTGTGTCATGGAGGTGGATGGGTCTTGGCAATGTACGTGGGCTAGCCTCAGTAGCAGTAGTAGCCTGACACTGAATTCTGAGAAACAAGGCCATGTCAAACAGGCTTTCGCGCTAACATCGTGGTGCTTGAAGAAAGAAGCCTTTGGAGACATGTGCGTTGCTATATAAGGTAGGCGTCTTACACTCACCTCTCACGAAACCAAACTGTAGGGAACTAGTCTTTCCACTACCGCCTCCGGGGAAGAAGTTGGAAGAACTTTCCGACGTTCAAAGTGAAGGCACAAATGCTGGGCGTCTACCACTGTTTGAGAGAGGAGTTGTGTCTCAAGCTCCTGTCAACCCAGATCTTGCTTCGGGAAGAGAGAAGCGTTTTCAGGACTTCGTGTGAAAGCGTAAGGACAATGCCATAGGCTGAATGGTGAAGGAAAATGTGGGTCGAATGCGACCACCAACTAACAAGTTGTCCCCTAGGGAGGTGTGTGTCTGGAAATGGGAGGAAGCGTAAGGAACGAGCTGTACACTTAAGTCTAAGAGACAATGCTGTGGAGGAGCCGTCCTTCGACTCCCCGCCTCCTTTCCTAAGGATCGAAGCAGCTTGACGCCGAGTGTGAACGGAAGCAGAGGAAAAGCCTGCTATACCTTACTCGGGGAACCACTTTGTATGGAGGGCTTCTCTCAATGAACACCACGGCTCACGACGCTAGAAGGGTTTTCAAACGTACGTGAGTTCGCCAAAGGAAAGCCACAGACTACACTGTGCGAAACAAGTCTGTGTCAAACCGCGCCTTCGAGCTTCCATCTGGCTTCACGGGGAAAACCTAGTCACAACATGAACGTGTGGAGCCCTAAACAGGCGGCGTGCACGTCGGTCTGAAGAAACACCACTGCAGAGAAACCGTGTTTCTCCCAACCTCTTCCCTGAAAATGGTAGTCTATTCCAAGGTAAGTGTGACAGCGCAAGGCATGTGCCCCATGCCTGCGCCACGGAAATAAGGAGTGGAGATTGTCTCTCCCGGTTCAAACCTTGTTCCGTGAGAAATGTTTTCAAGAGTACGAGAGAGAGCAGAGGGAAAAGGTCATGCCTTTAAGTCTGAGAAGGAAACCCTGGAAAGCCGTACGCCTACGTATGAGCGGCATTCTGGCGCGAACGTGTGAAGGCATAAAGAATGTGTCCTGGGACGGTGCTTGACAAACCCCTTGTGAAGAAGTCTTCCCTCAGCTATCATATGGTTTCAGGAAGATAAAAGTGTTTTCCGCCGTGGGCGTGAAGGCACGAGGGACGTGCCCTAGAGTGAGCTGTCCGTTTCGAATGTGCCGCCCGTCGTTCCACGAAGAAGGGTGAGTATGGAAATGTATGATGTGAGGAAGCATAGGGAAGATTGCCTACGGGTGTTTAACTCTAAGGACAAATCTAGAGGGTTGCCGTCCGTCGACGACCAGCTCTTTCCCTACGGATGGAAGCGCCGTGTTAAAGCTTAGGGCGAGAGAAAAGAGACGGAATGCGAGATACACCACAGTGGGGAACACGTTGTGTGGAGGGCTTCTCTCCACCAAAGTCTTGGGTCACGAATTTGGAAGGGCCTTCAAATGTACGTGAGCTAGCGTCAGCAGAGCCTTCCACTGAACTCAGAGAAACGAGGCCGCGTCAAACATGATTTCGTGCTAACCCCTTGGTTCGCGAAGCGCGAAGCCTTTTGAGATATGTGTGTGAGGGTCTTGCACTCACCTCTCAAGAAACAAAACGGTAGAGCAATAGTCTTCCCACTACCATCTACAGGGAAGAAGACGGAGGAAATGTCCCACGTTAAAAGTGAAGGCGCAAGTTACTGTGCCATAGAGCCCTGCTTGGGAAAGAACTTGTGTCGAAAGCTTCTCCCAACTCAGATCTTGTTTCGGGAAGATAGAAGCGCTGTCGGTACTTTGTGTGAAAACACAAGGAAAATGCCACACGCTGAATTGTGAAGAGAAATGTGGGTCGAACGTGACCACCAACACACTCGTTGTCCCCTAGAGAGGTGTGTGTCTGGAAGTGGGAGGAAGCGTAACGGACGTGCTATACACTTAACTCCAAGAAACAACGCTGTGGAGGTGCGGTCCTTCGACTGCCCTTCTTCTTTGCTAAGGAACGAAGCGGCTTGAAGCCAAGTGTGAAAGGAAACGGAGGGCAAGGAAGGGTGATATGCCTCACTCGCGGCACAACTTCTGATGGAGGGCTTTTCTCAACGAACACCATGTGTCACGAAGATAGAAGGGTTTGCGAAAGTATGTGACTTCGCCAAAGGAAAGGCATACACGAATCTCGGCGAACCACGTCTGTGTCGATCGCGACTTCGAGCTTCCATCTGGGTTCCCGAGGAACCCATAGTCACATAATGTATGTGTTGTATCCTACTGCAGAAACACCACTGCAGAGAAACCGTGCGTCTACTATCACCTTCCCTGAAACTGGTAGACTTTTGCAATGGAAGTGGGAAATCGCAAGGAATGTGCCCCGTGCCTGTGCCACGGAAGTAACTAGTGTAAATGTCTGTCGCGATTGGAATCCTGTTCCGTGAGAAGCGTTTCCAAGAGTATGAGAGAGAGCAGATGGAAAAGGTCATGGTTTGAAGCGTGAGAAGGAGACCCGTCAGGAAAGCCATACACGTAAGTCGGGGAAGCACTTTCGCGTGACATGGTGAAGGCATCTAGAATGTGCCCTGTGACGGTGCTCGAGAAACCACTTGTGAAGAAGGCTTCCCTCAACTGCCGTATCGTTTCCGTAGGAGGAAACTGTTTTCCGTAGTGGGTGTGAAGGCATAAGGGACGTAGACGAGACTTCGCTCTCCGCTTCGAAGGTGCCTGCCGTCGTTACACGAAGAAGGATGTGTAAGGAAATGGATGACTGCGGAAGCATAAGGAAGATGGCATGCGTTTGTTTAACTCTAAGAACAAGTCTCGAGGGTTCCCGTCCTTCGACTACCATCTCTTCTCGTAAGGATGCGAAGCCGCTCCTTAAACCTCGTGTGAACGAAAAGAGATGGAACGCGCGATACCGCACAGTGAGGAACACGTTGTGCGGAGGGTTTCTCTCCATTACGTCCTGTGTCATGGAGGTGGATGGGTCTTGCAATGTACGTGGGCTAGCCTCAGTAGCAGTAGTAGCCTGACACTGAATTCTGAGAAACAAGGCCATGTCAAACAGGCTTTCGCGCTAACATCGTGGTGCTTGAAGAAAGAAGCCTTTGGAGACATGTGCGTTGCTATATAAGGTAGGCGTCTTACACTCACCTCTCACGAAACCAAACTGTAGGGAACTAGTCTTTCCACTACCGCCTCCGGGGAAGAAGTTGGAAGAACTTTCCGACGTTCAAAGTGAAGGCACAAATGCTGGGCCGTCTACCACTGTTTGAGAGAGGAGTTGTGTCTCAAGCTCCTGTCAACCCAGATCTTGCTTCGGGAAGAGAGAAGCGTTTTCAGGACTTCGTGTGAAAGCGTAAGGACAATGCCATAGGCTGAATGGTGAAGGAAAATGTGGGTCGAATGCGACCACCAACTAACAAGTTGTCCCCTAGGGAGGTGTGTGTCTGGAAATGGGAGGAAGCGTAAGGAACGAGCTGTACACTTAAGTCTAAGAGACAATGCTGTGGAGGAGCCGTCCTTCGACTCCCCGCCTCCTTTCCTAAGGATCGAAGCAGCTTGACGCCGAGTGTGAACGGAAGCAGAGGAAAAGCCTGCTATACCTTACTCGGGGAACCACTTTGTATGGAGGGCTTCTCTCAATGAACACCACGGCTCACGACGCTAGAAGGGTTTTCAAACGTACGTGAGTTCGCCAAAGGAAAGCCACAGACTACACTGTGCGAAACAAGTCTGTGTCAAACCGCGCCTTCGAGCTTCCATCTGGCTTCACGGGGAAAACCTAGTCACAACATGAACGTGTGGAGCCCTAAACAGGCGGCGTGCACGTCGGTCTGAAGAAACACCACTGCAGAGAAACCGTGTTTCTCCCAACCTCTTCCCTGAAAATGGTAGTCCATTCCAAGGTAAGTGTGACAGCGCAAGGCATGTGCCCCATGCCTGCGCCACGGAAATAAGGAGTGGAGATTGTCTCTCCCGGTTCAAACCTTGTTCCGTGAGAAATGTTTTCAAGAGTACGAGAGAGAGCAGAGGGAAAAGGTCATGCCTTTAAGTCTGAGAAGGAAACCCTGGAAAGCCGTACGCCTACGTATGAGCGGCATTCTGGCGCGAACGTGTGAAGGCATAAAGAATGTGTCCTGGGACGGTGCTTGACAAACCCCTTGTGAAGAAGTCTTCCCTCAGCTATCATATGGTTTCAGGAAGATAAAAGTGTTTTCCGCCGTGGGCGTGAAGGCACGAGGGACGTGCCCTAGAGTGAGCTGTCCGTTTCGAATGTGCCGCCCGTCGTTCCACGAAGAAGGGTGAGTATGGAAATGTATGATGTGAGGAAGCATAGGGAAGATTGCCTACGGGTGTTTAACTCTAAGGACAAATCTAGAGGGTTGCCGTCCGTCGACGACCAGCTCTTTCCCTACGGATGGAAGCGCCGTGTTAAAGCTTAGGGCGAGAGAAAAGAGACGGAATGCGAGATACACCACAGTGGGGAACACGTTGTGTGGAGGGCTTCTCTCCACCAAAGTCTTGGGTCACGAATTTGGAAGGGCCTTCAAATGTACGTGAGCTAGCGTCAGCAGAGCCTTCCACTGAACTCAGAGAAACGAGGCCGCGTCAAACATGATTTCGTGCTAACCCCTTGGTTCGCGAAGCGCGAAGCCTTTTGAGATATGTGTGTGAGGGTCTTGCACTCACCTCTCAAGAAACAAAACGGTAGAGCAATAGTCTTCCCACTACCATCTACAGGGAAGAAGACGGAGGAAATGTCCCACGTTAAAAGTGAAGGCGCAAGTTACTGTGCCATAGAGCCCTGCTTGGGAAAGAACTTGTGTCGAAAGCTTCTCCCAACTCAGATCTTGTTTCGGGGAAGATAGAAGCGCTGTCGGTACTTTGTGTGAAAACACAAGGAAAATGCCACACGCTGAATTGTGAAGAGAAATGTGGGTCGAACGTGACCACCAACACACTCGTTGTTCCCTAGAGAGGTGTGTGTCTGGAAGTGGGAGGAAGCGTAACGGACGTGCTATACACTTAACTCCAAGAAACAACGCTGTGGAGGTGCGGTCCTTCGACTGCCCTTCTTCTTTGCTAAGGAACGAAGCGGCTTGAAGCCAAGTGTGAAAGGAAACGGAGGGCAAGGAAGGGTGATATGCCTCACTCGCGGCACAACTTCTGATGGAGGGCTTTTCTCAACGAACACCATGTGTCACGAAGATAGAAGGGTTTGCGAAAGTATGTGACTTCGCCAAAGGAAAGGCATACACGAATCTCGGCGAACCACGTCTGTGTCGATCGCGACTTCGAGCTTCCATCTGGGTTCCCGAGGAACCCATAGTCACATAATGTATGTGTTGTATCCTACTGCAGAAACACCACTGCAGAGAAACCGTGCGTCTACTATCACCTTCCCTGAAACTGGTAGACTTTTGCAATGGAAGTGGGAAATCGCAAGGAATGTGCCCC
>NW_028275142.1:0-34007 GCF_037043125.1 Eumetopias jubatus | reverse complement strand
GTTCTTCTCATTCTTACGTGTATGGCTTTCCTAATGGATTTCTTTCTCACAGTGAAAACCTTGACACGTTCCATCTGCTCTCTCTCCTACTCTTGAAAACACTTCTCACAGAACAAGGTTCGAATGGGGACAGACATTCTACAGTAAGTATGTCTGTGGGACAGGCACGGGGCACATTCCTTGCGATTTCACACTTACATGGGTAACGTCTACCATGTTCAGGGAAGATGTTAGTAGAAACACGGTTTCTCTGCAGTGGTGTTTCTTCAGACTGCATAGTACTCCCTTTGTTTAGGATTCAGCCCATACGTTTTGTGACTATGAATTCCTCGCGAACCCAGATGGGAGCTCGAAGTCGCGTTTGAGATGGACTTGCTTCGCAGAGATTCATGTATGCCTTTCCTTTGGCGAAGTCACATACATTTGAAAACCCTTCCCTCTTCGTGACCCATGGTGTTCGTTGAGAAAAGCCCTCCATAAGAAGTTGTTCGGCGACTAAGGTATGTCTCTCTTCCTTCCCCTCCGTACTCTTTCACACTTTGCTTCAAGCCGCTTCGTTCCTTAGCAAAGCAGATGGCAGTCGAAGGACCGCACCGCCACAGCGTTGTTTCTTCGACTTAAGTGTATCACACGTCCCTTATGCTTCCTCCTATTTCCAGACACACACCTCTCTAGGGGACTACTAGTGGGTTGGTTGTCACATTCGACCCACATTTTTCTTCACAATTCAGCGTGTGGCGTTTTCCTGGTGTTTTCAAACAAAGTACTGACAAGGCTTCTATCTTCCCGAAACAAGATCTGAGTTGGGAGAGGCTTTCGATACAAGTTCGTTCTCAAGCAGTGGTATATGGCACAGTATTTGTGCCTTCGCTTTTAACGTCGGGACTTTCCTCCATTTTCTTCCCTGTAGATGGTAGTGGAAAGGCGATTTCTCTACCGTTTTGTTCCTTGAGAGCTGAGTGTTAGACACTTACACCTATATCTCCAAAGGCTTCACGCTTCCCGAACCAAGAGGTTAGCAGGAAATCCTGTTGGACGTGGCCTTGTTTCTCTGAGTTCAGTGGAAGGCGCTGCTGAGGCGAGCTCGCGTACATTTGAAGGCCCTTCCAACTTCATGACACAAGACTTTCGTGCAGAGAAACCCTCCACACAACGTGTTCCTCACAGTAGTGTACCGCGCTTTCCGTCTCTTTCCTTTTACACTACGTTGTAAAAAGGTGCTTCCATCCGTAGGGAAAGAGCTGGTCGTCGAAGGACGGCAAACCTCTAGATTTGTTCTTAGAGTTAACCATGGGTAGGCAATCCTCCTTATGCTTCCTCACATAATACATATCCATACTCATCCTTCCTCATGGAACGGCCGCACTTCCACAGGGGTGTTTTGTAGAAATAAGTGTATAGCACTTTCCTTACGCTTCCTCCGATTTACAGACACACACCTCTATAGGGGACAACTTGTGACTTGGTGGTAACATTCGACCCACATTTTTCTTCACAATTCAGCCTATGGCATTTTCCTTGCGCTTTCACGCGAAGAACTGAAAACACTTCTAGCTTCCTGAAACAAGATCTGAGGAGGGAGAAACTTTCGACACAACTTCTTTCTCAAGCAGCGGTACATGACACAGTATTTGTGCCTTCACTGCGAACGTTGGAAATTGCTTCCATCTTCGTCCCTGTAGGTGGTAGTGGAAAGACTATTTCCCTGCAGCTTTGTTTCTTGAGAGGTGAGTATAAGAACCTTCCCTTAGAGAGCAGCACATATATCTCCAAGGGCTTCTATCTTCAAGAACCAAGATGTTCGCACGAAAACCTGTTTCACGAGGCCTTCTTTCTCAGAGTTCAGTGTAAGGCTACTAGGCCTGAAGGGAGCCCACGTCCATTTGAAGACCCATCCACCTGCATGACACAGGACTTAAAGGAGAGAAACCCTCTGCACAACGTGTTCCCCGCTGTACAGGAAGGCACGTTCCACCTCTTTCCTTGCACACAATGTTTAACAAGCTGCTTCCAACCTTACGAAAAGAGATGGTAGTCGAAGGACGGCAACACTCTAGATTTGTTCTTAGAGTTAAAGAAACGAGTGCCATCTTCCTTAGGCTTGCTCACATCCTCCATTTCCATACATCGTTCTTCATGTCACGACTGTAGGCACATTCGCCACGGAGAGTTAAGTCTAGACCATGTCCCTTACGCGTTCACACCCGCTAGGGAAAACACTTTCATCGCACTGAAACCATAGGACAGCTGAGGGAAGCCTACTTCAGAAGAGGTTTCTCCAGCACCGTCACAGGGCCCATTCAAGATGCCTTCACCGTTTCATGCTAAAGTGCTTCTCATCCTTACGTGTATGGCTTTCCTGATGGATTTCCTTCTCACAATGAAAACCTTGACACGTTCCATCTGTTCTCTCTCCTACTCTTGAAAACACTTCCCACGGAACAAGATTCGAATGGGGACAGACATTCTACACTAAGTATGTCTGTGGGACAGGCACGGGGCACATTCCTTGCGATTTCACACTTTACATTGGAAAAGTCTACCATGTTCAGGGTGAGATGTTAGTAGAAACACGGTTTCTCTGCAGTGGTGTTTCTTCAGACTGATTAGTACTCCCTTGGTTTAGGATTCAACACATACGTTCTGTGAGTATGAATTCCTCGCGAACCCAGGTGGGAGCTCGAAGTCGCGTTTGAGATAGACTTGGTTCTCACAGATTTGTGTATGCCTTTCCTCTGCCTAACTCGCATACTTTGGAAGACGCTTCTATCTTCGTGACCCATGCATGGTGTTCGTTGAGAAAAGCCCTCCGTAAGAAGTTGTTCCGCGAGTAAGGTCGATCACGCTTCCCCTCTGCTTTCTTTCACACTTTGCCTCAAGCCGCTTCGTTTCTTAGCAGAGGAGGTGGCAGTCGAAAGACCGCACCTCCACAGCGCTGTTTTGTAGACCCAAGTGTATAGCACATTCCTTACGCTTCCTCTCATTTCCAGACATACACCTCTCTAGGAGACAACGAGTGTTTTGCTTATGCTTCTCTCTACCGAAACAAGATCTGAGTTGGGAGAAGCTTTCGACACGACTTCTTTCTCAAGCAGCGCTATATGGCCCAGTACCTGTGCCTTCGCTGTGACCGTTGGAACGTTCTTCCATCTTCTTCCCAGTAGATGGCAGTAGAAGGACTATCTCCCTCTACCGTGTTGTTCCTTGAGAGGTGAGTGTAAGGCACTGACACATATAGCTCAGAAGGCTTCATTCTTCCCGAACCAAGATGTGAGCTCGAAATCAGTTTTCACACGCCGTTGTTTCTCTGAGTTCAGCGTAAGGCTCTGCTGAGGCTAGCTCGCCTACATTTGAAGGCCTTCCAACTTCATGACAGAAGCCTTCACACTTGGTGTAAAGCCGCTTCGATCCTTAGGAAAGCAGAAGGGAGTCGAAGGACCGCTCCTCCACAGCATTGTTCTTGAAGAATTAATTGCAGAGCTCGTTGCTTATGCTTCCTCCGATTTCCATACACACACCTCTATAGGGGACAACTTGTGAGTTGGTGATAACATTCGACCCACATTTTTCTTTACAATTCAGCCTATGGCATTTTCCTTACGCTTTCACGCAAAGAACTGAAAATGTTTCTAGCTTCCTGAAACAAGATCTGAGTAGGGAGAAACTTTCGACACAACTTCTTTCTCAAGCAGTGGTACCTGACACAGATTTGTGCCTTCACTGCGAACGTTGGAAATTGCTTCCATCTTCATCCCTGTAGGTGGTAGTGGAAAGACTATTTCCCTGCAGCTTTGTTTCTTGAGAGGTGAGTATAAGAACCTTCCCTTAGAGAGCAACACATATATCTCCAAGGGCTTCTATCTTCAAGAACCAAGATGTTCGCACGAAAACCTGTTTGACGAGGCCTTCTTTCTCAGAGTTCAGTGTAAGGCTACCAGGCCTGAAGGGAGCCCACGTCCATTTGAAGCCCCATCCACCTGCATGACACAGGACTTAAAGGAGAGAAGCTCTCTGCACAACGTGTTTCCCGATGTACAGGAATGCGCGTTCCACCTCTTTCCTTGCACACAAGGTTTAACAAGCTGCTTCCTTCCTTACTAAAAGAGATGGTAGTCGAAGGACGGCAACAAAATAGATTTGTTCTTAGAGTTAAACAAACGTATGCCATCTTCCTTAGGCTTGCTCACATCCTCCATTTCCATACATTGTTCTTCATGTCATGACTGTAGGCACATTCGACACGGAGAGTTAAGTCTAGCCCATGTCCCTTGCGCCTTCACCCCCACTACGGAAAACATTTTCATCTCACTGAAACCATAGGACACCTGAGGGAAGCCTACTTCAGAAGAGGTTTCTCCAGCACCGTCACAGGGCCCTTTCAAGATGCCTTCTCCGTTTCATGCTAAAGTTCTTCTCATTCTTACGTGTATGGCTTTCCTAATGGATTTCTTTCTCACAGTGAAAACCTTGACACGTTCCATCTGCTCTCTCTCCTACTCTTGAAAACACTTCTCACAGAACAAGGTTCGAATGGGGACAGACATTCTACAGTAAGTATGTCTGTGGGACAGGCACGGGGCACATTCCTTGCGATTTCACACTTACATGGGTAACGTCTACCATGTTCAGGGAAGATGTTAGTAGAAACACGGTTTCTCTGCAGTGGTGTTTCTTCAGACTGCATAGTACTCCCTTTGTTTAGGATTCAGCCCATACGTTTTGTGACTATGAATTCCTCGCGAACCCAGATGGGAGCTCGAAGTCGCGTTTGAGATGGACTTGCTTCGCAGAGATTCATGTATGCCTTTCCTTTGGCGAAGTCACATACATTTGAAAACCCTTCCCTCTTCGTGACCCATGGTGTTCGTTGAGAAAAGCCCTCCATAAGAAGTTGTTCGGCGACTAAGGTATGTCTCTCTTCCTTCCCCTCCGTACTCTTTCACACTTTGCTTCAAGCCGCTTCGTTCCTTAGCAAAGCAGATGGCAGTCGAAGGACCGCACCGCCACAGCGTTGTTTCTTCGACTTAAGTGTATCACACGTCCCTTATGCTTCCTCCTATTTCCAGACACACACCTCTCTAGGGGACTACTAGTGGGTTGGTTGTCACATTCGACCCACATTTTTCTTCACAATTCAGCGTGTGGCGTTTTCCTGGTGTTTTCAAACAAAGTACTGACAAGGCTTCTATCTTCCCGAAACAAGATCTGAGTTGGGAGAGGCTTTCGATACAAGTTCGTTCTCAAGCAGTGGTATATGGCACAGTATTTGTGCCTTCGCTTTTAACGTCGGGACTTTCCTCCATTTTCTTCCCTGTAGATGGTAGTGGAAAGGCGATTTCTCTACCGTTTTGTTCCTTGAGAGCTGAGTGTTAGACACTTACACCTATATCTCCAAAGGCTTCACGCTTCCCGAACCAAGAGGTTAGCAGGAAATCCTGTTGGACGTGGCCTTGTTTCTCTGAGTTCAGTGGAAGGCGCTGCTGAGGCGAGCTCGCGTACATTTGAAGGCCCTTCCAACTTCATGACACAAGACTTTCGTGCAGAGAAACCCTCCACACAACGTGTTCCTCACCGTAGTGTACCGCGCTTTCCGTCTCTTTCCTTTTACACTACGTTGTAAAAAGGTGCTTCCATCCGTAGGGAAAGAGCTGGTCGTCGAAGGACGGCAAACCTCTAGATTTGTTCTTAGAGTTAACCATGGGTAGGCAATCCTCCTTATGCTTCCTCACATAATACATATCCATACTCATCCTTCCTCATGGAACGGCCGCACTTCCACAGCGGTGTTTTGTAGAAATAAGTGTATAGCACTTTCCTTACGCTTCCTCCGATTTACAGACACACACCTCTATAGGGGACAACTTGTGACTTGGTGGTAACATTCGACCCACATTTTTCTTCACAATTCAGCCTATGGCATTTTCCTTGCGCTTTCACGCGAAGAACTGAAAACACTTCTAGCTTCCTGAAACAAGATCTGAGGAGGGAGAAACTTTCGACACAACTTCTTTCTCAAGCAGCGGTACATGACACAGTATTTGTGCCTTCACTGCGAACGTTGGAAATTGCTTCCATCTTCGTCCCTGTAGGTGGTAGTGGAAAGACTATTTCCCTGCAGCTTTGTTTCTTGAGAGGTGAGTATAAGAACCTTCCCTTAGAGAGCAGCACATATATCTCCAAGGGCTTCTATCTTCAAGAACCAAGATGTTCGCACGAAAACCTGTTTGACGAGGCCTTCTTTCTCAGAGTTCAGTGTAAGGCTACTAGGCCTGAAGGGAGCCCACGTCCATTTGAAGACCCATCCACCTGCATGACACAGGACTTAAAGGAGAGAAACCCTCTGCACAACGTGTTCCCCGCTGTACAGGAAGGCACGTTCCACCTCTTTCCTTGCACACAATGTTTAACAAGCTGCTTCCAACCTTACGAAAAGAGATGGTAGTCGAAGGACGGCAACACTCTAGATTTGTTCTTAGAGTTAAAGAAACGAGTGCCATCTTCCTTAGGCTTGCTCACATCATCCATTTCCATACATCGTTCTTCATGTCACGACTGTAGGCACATTCGCCACGGAGAGTTAAGTCTAGACCATGTCCCTTACGCGTTCACACCCGCTAGGGAAAACACTTTCATCGCACTGAAACCATAGGACAGCTGAGGGAAGCCTACTTCAGAAGAGGTTTCTCCAGCACCGTCACAGGGCCCATTCAAGATGCCTTCACCGTTTCATGCTAAAGTGCTTCTCATCCTTACGTGTATGGCTTTCCTGATGGATTTCCTTCTCACAATGAAAACCTTGACACGTTCCATCTGTTCTCTCTCCTACTCTTGAAAACACTTCCCACGGAACAAGATTCGAATGGGGACAGACATTCTACACTAAGTATGTCTGTGGGACAGGCACGGGGCACATTCTTTGCGATTTCACACTTTACATTGGAAAAGTCTACCATGTTCAGGGTGAGATGTTAGTAGAAACACGGTTTCTCTGCAGTGGTGTTTCTTCAGACTGATTAGTACTCCCTTGGTTTAGGATTCAACACATACGTTCTGTGAGTATGAATTCCTCGCGAACCCAGGTGGGAGCTCGAAGTCGCGTTTGAGATAGACTTGGTTCTCACAGATTTGTGTATGCCTTTCCTCTGCCTAACTCGCATACTTTGGAAGACGCTTCTATCTTCGTGACCCATGCATGGTGTTCGTTGAGAAAAGCCCTCCGTAAGAAGTTGTTCCGCGAGTAAGGTCGATCACGCTTCCCCTCTGCTTTCTTTCACACTTTGCCTCAAGCCGCTTCGTTTCTTAGCAGAGGAGGTGGCAGTCGAAAGACCGCACCTCCACAGCGCTGTTTTGTAGACCCAAGTGTATAGCACATTCCTTACGCTTCCTCTCATTTCCAGACATACACCTCTCTAGGAGACAACGAGTGTTTTGCTTATGCTTCTCTCTACCGAAACAAGATCTGAGTTGGGAGAAGCTTTCGACACGACTTCTTTCTCAAGCAGCGCTATATGGCCCAGTACCTGTGCCTTCGCTGTGACCGTTGGAACGTTCTTCCATCTTCTTCCCAGTAGATGGCAGTAGAAGGACTATCTCCCTCTACCGTGTTGTTCCTTGAGAGGTGAGTGTAAGGCACTGACACATATAGCTCAGAAGGCTTCATTCTTCCCGAACCAAGATGTGAGCTCGAAATCAGTTTTCACACGCCGTTGTTTCTCTGAGTTCAGCGTAAGGCTCTGCTGAGGCTAGCTCGCCTACATTTGAAGGCCTTCCAACTTCATGACAGAAGCCTTCACACTTGGTGTAAAGCCGCTTCGATCCTTAGGAAAGCAGAAGGGAGTCGAAGGACCGCTCCTCCACAGCATTGTTCTTGAAGAATTAATTGCAGAGCTCGTTGCTTATGCTTCCTCCGATTTCCATACACACACCTCTATAGGGGACAACTTGTGAGTTGGTGATAACATTCGACCCACATTTTTCTTTACAATTCAGCCTATGGCATTTTCCTTACGCTTTCACGCAAAGAACTGAAAATGTTTCTAGCTTCCTGAAACAAGATCTGAGTAGGGAGAAACTTTCGACACAACTTCTTTCTCAAGCAGTGGTACCTGACACAGATTTGTGCCTTCACTGCGAACGTTGGAAATTGCTTCCATCTTCATCCCTGTAGGTGGTAGTGGAAAGACTATTTCCCTGCAGCTTTGTTTCTTGAGAGGTGAGTATAAGAACCTTCCCTTAGAGAGCAACACATATATCTCCAAGGGCTTCTATCTTCAAGAACCAAGATGTTCGCACGAAAACCTGTTTGACGAGGCCTTCTTTCTCAGAGTTCAGTGTAAGGCTACCAGGCCTGAAGGGAGCCCACGTCCATTTGAAGCCCCATCCACCTGCATGACACAGGACTTAAAGGAGAGAAGCTCTCTGCACAACGTGTTTCCCGATGTACAGGAATGCGCGTTCCACCTCTTTCCTTGCACACAAGGTTTAACAAGCTGCTTCCTTCCTTACTAAAAGAGATGGTAGTCGAAGGACGGCAACAAAATAGATTTGTTCTTAGAGTTAAACAAACGTATGCCATCTTCCTTAGGCTTGCTCACATCCTCCATTTCCATACATTGTTCTTCATGTCATGACTGTAGGCACATTCGACACGGAGAGTTAAGTCTAGCCCATGTCCCTTGCGCCTTCACCCCCACTACGGAAAACATTTTCATCTCACTGAAACCATAGGACACCTGAGGGAAGCCTACTTCAGAAGAGGTTTCTCCAGCACCGTCACAGGGCCCTTTCAAGATGCCTTCTCCGTTTCATGCTAAAGTTCTTCTCATTCTTACGTGTATGGCTTTCCTAATGGATTTCTTTCTCACAGTGAAAACCTTGACACGTTCCATCTGCTCTCTCTCCTACTCTTGAAAACACTTCTCACAGAACAAGGTTCGAATGGGGACAGACATTCTACAGTAAGTATGTCTGTGGGACAGGCACGGGGCACATTCCTTGCGATTTCACACTTACATGGGTAACGTCTACCATGTTCAGGGAAGATGTTAGTAGAAACACGGTTTCTCTGCAGTGGTGTTTCTTCAGACTGCATAGTACTCCCTTTGTTTAGGATTCAGCCCATACGTTTTGTGACTATGAATTCCTCGCGAACCCAGATGGGAGCTCGAAGTCGCGTTTGAGATGGACTTGCTTCGCAGAGATTCATGTATGCCTTTCCTTTGGCGAAGTCACATACATTTGAAAACCCTTCCCTCTTCGTGACCCATGGTGTTCGTTGAGAAAAGCCCTCCATAAGAAGTTGTTCGGCGACTAAGGTATGTCTCTCTTCCTTCCCCTCCGTACTCTTTCACACTTTGCTTCAAGCCGCTTCGTTCCTTAGCAAAGCAGATGGCAGTCGAAGGACCGCACCGCCACAGCGTTGTTTCTTCGACTTAAGTGTATCACACGTCCCTTATGCTTCCTCCTATTTCCAGACACACACCTCTCTAGGGGACTACTAGTGGGTTGGTTGTCACATTCGACCCACATTTTTCTTCACAATTCAGCGTGTGGCGTTTTCCTGGTGTTTTCAAACAAAGTACTGACAAGGCTTCTATCTTCCCGAAACAAGATCTGAGTTGGGAGAGGCTTTCGATACAAGTTCGTTCTCAAGCAGTGGTATATGGCACAGTATTTGTGCCTTCGCTTTTAACGTCGGGACTTTCCTCCATTTTCTTCCCTGTAGATGGTAGTGGAAAGGCGATTTCTCTACCGTTTTGTTCCTTGAGAGCTGAGTGTTAGACACTTACACCTATATCTCCAAAGGCTTCACGCTTCCCGAACCAAGAGGTTAGCAGGAAATCCTGTTGGACGTGGCCTTGTTTCTCTGAGTTCAGTGGAAGGCGCTGCTGAGGCGAGCTCGCGTACATTTGAAGGCCCTTCCAACTTCATGACACAAGACTTTCGTGCAGAGAAACCCTCCACACAACGTGTTCCTCACCGTAGTGTACCGCGCTTTCCGTCTCTTTCCTTTTACACTACGTTGTAAAAAGGTGCTTCCATCCGTAGGGAAAGAGCTGGTCGTCGAAGGACGGCAAACCTCTAGATTTGTTCTTAGAGTTAACCATGGGTAGGCAATCCTCCTTATGCTTCCTCACATAATACATATCCATACTCATCCTTCCTCATGGAACGGCCGCACTTCCACAGCGGTGTTTTGTAGAAATAAGTGTATAGCACTTTCCTTACGCTTCCTCCGATTTACAGACACACACCTCTATAGGGGACAACTTGTGACTTGGTGGTAACATTCGACCCACATTTTTCTTCACAATTCAGCCTATGGCATTTTCCTTGCGCTTTCACGCGAAGAACTGAAAACACTTCTAGCTTCCTGAAACAAGATCTGAGGAGGGAGAAACTTTCGACACAACTTCTTTCTCAAGCAGCGGTACATGACACAGTATTTGTGCCTTCACTGCGAACGTTGGAAATTGCTTCCATCTTCGTCCCTGTAGGTGGTAGTGGAAAGACTATTTCCCTGCAGCTTTGTTTCTTGAGAGGTGAGTATAAGAACCTTCCCTTAGAGAGCAGCACATATATCTCCAAGGGCTTCTATCTTCAAGAACCAAGATGTTCGCACGAAAACCTGTTTGACGAGGCCTTCTTTCTCAGAGTTCAGTGTAAGGCTACTAGGCCTGAAGGGAGCCCACGTCCATTTGAAGACCCATCCACCTGCATGACACAGGACTTAAAGGAGAGAAACCCTCTGCACAACGTGTTCCCCGCTGTACAGGAAGGCACGTTCCACCTCTTTCCTTGCACACAATGTTTAACAAGCTGCTTCCAACCTTACGAAAAGAGATGGTAGTCGAAGGACGGCAACACTCTAGATTTGTTCTTAGAGTTAAAGAAACGAGTGCCATCTTCCTTAGGCTTGCTCACATCATCCATTTCCATACATCGTTCTTCATGTCACGACTGTAGGCACATTCGCCACGGAGAGTTAAGTCTAGACCATGTCCCTTACGCGTTCACACCCGCTAGGGAAAACACTTTCATCGCACTGAAACCATAGGACAGCTGAGGGAAGCCTACTTCAGAAGAGGTTTCTCCAGCACCGTCACAGGGCCCATTCAAGATGCCTTCACCGTTTCATGCTAAAGTGCTTCTCATCCTTACGTGTATGGCTTTCCTGATGGATTTCCTTCTCACAATGAAAACCTTGACACGTTCCATCTGTTCTCTCTCCTACTCTTGAAAACACTTCCCACGGAACAAGATTCGAATGGGGACAGACATTCTACACTAAGTATGTCTGTGGGACAGGCACGGGGCACATTCTTTGCGATTTCACACTTTACATTGGAAAAGTCTACCATGTTCAGGGTGAGATGTTAGTAGAAACACGGTTTCTCTGCAGTGGTGTTTCTTCAGACTGATTAGTACTCCCTTGGTTTAGGATTCAACACATACGTTCTGTGAGTATGAATTCCTCGCGAACCCAGGTGGGAGCTCGAAGTCGCGTTTGAGATAGACTTGGTTCTCACAGATTTGTGTATGCCTTTCCTCTGCCTAACTCGCATACTTTGGAAGACGCTTCTATCTTCGTGACCCATGCATGGTGTTCGTTGAGAAAAGCCCTCCGTAAGAAGTTGTTCCGCGAGTAAGGTCGATCACGCTTCCCCTCTGCTTTCTTTCACACTTTGCCTCAAGCCGCTTCGTTTCTTAGCAGAGGAGGTGGCAGTCGAAAGACCGCACCTCCACAGCGCTGTTTTGTAGACCCAAGTGTATAGCACATTCCTTACGCTTCCTCTCATTTCCAGACATACACCTCTCTAGGAGACAACGAGTGTTTTGCTTATGCTTCTCTCTACCGAAACAAGATCTGAGTTGGGAGAAGCTTTCGACACGACTTCTTTCTCAAGCAGCGCTATATGGCCCAGTACCTGTGCCTTCGCTGTGACCGTTGGAACGTTCTTCCATCTTCTTCCCAGTAGATGGCAGTAGAAGGACTATCTCCCTCTACCGTGTTGTTCCTTGAGAGGTGAGTGTAAGGCACTGACACATATAGCTCAGAAGGCTTCATTCTTCCCGAACCAAGATGTGAGCTCGAAATCAGTTTTCACATGCCGTTGTTTCTCTGAGTTCAGCGTAAGGCTCTGCTGAGGCTAGCTCGCCTACATTTGAAGGCCTTCCAACTTCATGACAGAAGCCTTCACACTTGGTGTAAAGCCGCTTCGATCCTTAGGAAAGCAGAAGGGAGTCGAAGGACCGCTCCTCCACAGCATTGTTCTTGAAGAATTAATTGCAGAGCTCGTTGCTTATGCTTCCTCCGATTTCCATACACACACCTCTATAGGGGACAACTTGTGAGTTGGTGATAACATTCGACCCACATTTTTCTTTACAATTCAGCCTATGGCATTTTCCTTACGCTTTCACGCAAAGAACTGAAAATGTTTCTAGCTTCCTGAAACAAGATCTGAGTAGGGAGAAACTTTCGACACAACTTCTTTCTCAAGCAGTGGTACCTGACACAGATTTGTGCCTTCACTGCGAACGTTGGAAATTGCTTCCATCTTCATCCCTGTAGGTGGTAGTGGAAAGACTATTTCCCTGCAGCTTTGTTTCTTGAGAGGTGAGTATAAGAACCTTCCCTTAGAGAGCAACACATATATCTCCAAGGGCTTCTATCTTCAAGAACCAAGATGTTCGCACGAAAACCTGTTTGACGAGGCCTTCTTTCTCAGAGTTCAGTGTAAGGCTACCAGGCCTGAAGGGAGCCCACGTCCATTTGAAGCCCCATCCACCTGCATGACACAGGACTTAAAGGAGAGAAGCTCTCTGCACAACGTGTTTCCCGATGTACAGGAATGCGCGTTCCACCTCTTTCCTTGCACACAAGGTTTAACAAGCTGCTTCCTTCCTTACTAAAAGAGATGGTAGTCGAAGGACGGCAACAAAATAGATTTGTTCTTAGAGTTAAACAAACGTATGCCATCTTCCTTAGGCTTGCTCACATCCTCCATTTCCATACATTGTTCTTCATGTCATGACTGTAGGCACATTCGACACGGAGAGTTAAGTCTAGCCCATGTCCCTTGCGCCTTCACCCCCACTACGGAAAACATTTTCATCTCACTGAAACCATAGGACACCTGAGGGAAGCCTACTTCAGAAGAGGTTTCTCCAGCACCGTCACAGGGCCCTTTCAAGATGCCTTCTCCGTTTCATGCTAAAGTTCTTCTCATTCTTACGTGTATGGCTTTCCTAATGGATTTCTTTCTCACAGTGAAAACCTTGACACGTTCCATCTGCTCTCTCTCCTACTCTTGAAAACACTTCTCACAGAACAAGGTTCGAATGGGGACAGACATTCTACAGTAAGTATGTCTGTGGGACAGGCACGGGGCACATTCCTTGCGATTTCACACTTACATGGGTAACGTCTACCATGTTCAGGGAAGATGTTAGTAGAAACACGGTTTCTCTGCAGTGGTGTTTCTTCAGACTGCATAGTACTCCCTTTGTTTAGGATTCAGCCCATACGTTTTGTGACTATGAATTCCTCGCGAACCCAGATGGGAGCTCGAAGTCGCGTTTGAGATGGACTTGCTTCGCAGAGATTCATGTATGCCTTTCCTTTGGCGAAGTCACATACATTTGAAAACCCTTCCCTCTTCGTGACCCATGGTGTTCCTTGAGAAAAGCCCTCCATAAGAAGTTGTTCGGCGACTAAGGTATGTCTCTCTTCCTTCCCCTCCGTACTCTTTCACACTTTGCTTCAAGCCGCTTCGTTCCTTAGCAAAGCAGATGGCAGTCGAAGGACCGCACCGCCACAGCGTTGTTTCTTCGACTTAAGTGTATCACACGTCCCTTATGCTTCCTCCTATTTCCAGACACACACCTCTCTAGGGGACTACTAGTGGGTTGGTTGTCACATTCGACCCACATTTTTCTTCACAATTCAGCGTGTGGCGTTTTCCTGGTGTTTTCAAACAAAGTACTGACAAGGCTTCTATCTTCCCGAAACAAGATCTGAGTTGGGAGAGGCTTTCGATACAAGTTCGTTCTCAAGCAGTGGTATATGGCACAGTATTTGTGCCTTCGCTTTTAACGTCGGGACTTTCCTCCATTTTCTTCCCTGTAGATGGTAGTGGAAAGGCGATTTCTCTACCGTTTTGTTCCTTGAGAGCTGAGTGTTAGACACTTACACCTATATCTCCAAAGGCTTCACGCTTCCCGAACCAAGAGGTTAGCAGGAAATCCTGTTGGACGTGGCCTTGTTTCTCTGAGTTCAGTGGAAGGCGCTGCTGAGGCGAGCTCGCGTACATTTGAAGGCCCTTCCAACTTCATGACACAAGACTTTGGTGCAGAGAAACCCTCCACACAACGTGTTCCTCACCGTAGTGTACCGCGCTTTCCGTCTCTTTCCTTTTACACTACGTTGTAAAAAGGTGCTTCCATCCGTAGGGAAAGAGCTGGTCGTCGAAGGACGGCAAACCTCTAGATTTGTTCTTAGAGTTAACCATGGGTAGGCAATCCTCCTTATGCTTCCTCACATAATACATATCCATACTCATCCTTCCTCATGGAACGGCCGCACTTCCACAGCGGTGTTTTGTAGAAATAAGTGTATAGCACTTTCCTTACGCTTCCTCCGATTTACAGACACACACCTCTATAGGGGACAACTTGTGACTTGGTGGTAACATTCGACCCACATTTTTCTTCACAATTCAGCCTATGGCATTTTCCTTGCGCTTTCACGCGAAGAACTGAAAACACTTCTAGCTTCCTGAAACAAGATCTGAGGAGGGAGAAACTTTCGACACAACTTCTTTCTCAAGCAGTGGTACATGACACAGTATTTGTGCCTTCACTGCGAACGTTGGAAATTGCTTCCATCTTCGTCCCTGTAGGTGGTAGTGGAAAGACTATTTCCCTGCAGCTTTGTTTCTTGAGAGGTGAGTATAAGAACCTTCCCTTAGAGAGCAGCACATATATCTCCAAGGGCTTCTATCTTCAAGAACCAAGATGTTCGCACGAAAACCTGTTTGACGAGGCCTTCTTTCTCAGAGTTCAGTGTAAGGCTACTAGGCCTGAAGGGAGCCCACGTCCATTTGAAGACCCATCCACCTGCATGACACAGGACTTAAAGGAGAGAAACCCTCTGCACAACGTGTTCCCCGCTGTACAGGAAGGCACGTTCCACCTCTTTCCTTGCACACAATGTTTAACAAGCTGCTTCCAACCTTACGAAAAGAGATGGTAGTCGAAGGACGGCAACACTCTAGATTTGTTCTTAGAGTTAAAGAAACGAGTGCCATCTTCCTTAGGCTTGCTCACATCATCCATTTCCATACATCGTTCTTCATGTCACGACTGTAGGCACATTCGCCACGGAGAGTTAAGTCTAGACCATGTCCCTTACGCGTTCACACCCGCTAGGGAAAACACTTTCATCGCACTGAAACCATAGGACAGCTGAGGGAAGCCTACTTCAGAAGAGGTTTCTCCAGCACCGTCACAGGGCCCATTCAAGATGCCTTCACCGTTTCATGCTAAAGTGCTTCTCATCCTTACGTGTATGGCTTTCCTGATGGATTTCCTTCTCACAATGAAAACCTTGACACGTTCCATCTGTTCTCTCTCCTACTCTTGAAAACACTTCCCACGGAACAAGATTCGAATGGGGACAGACATTCTACACTAAGTATGTCTGTGGGACAGGCACGGGGCACATTCCTTGCGATTTCACACTTTACATTGGAAAAGTCTACCATGTTCAGGGTGAGATGTTAGTAGAAACACGGTTTCTCTGCAGTGGTGTTTCTTCAGACTGATTAGTACTCCCTTGGTTTAGGATTCAACACATACGTTCTGTGAGTATGAATTCCTCGCGAACCCAGGTGGGAGCTCGAAGTCGCGTTTGAGATAGACTTGGTTCTCACAGATTTGTGTATGCCTTTCCTCTGCCTAACTCGCATACTTTGGAAGACGCTTCTATCTTCGTGACCCATGCATGGTGTTCGTTGAGAAAAGCCCTCCGTAAGAAGTTGTTCCGCGAGTAAGGTCGATCACGCTTCCCCTCTGCTTTCTTTCACACTTTGCCTCAAGCCGCTTCGTTTCTTAGCAGAGGAGGTGGCAGTCGAAAGACCGCACCTCCACAGCGCTGTTTTGTAGACCCAAGTGTATAGCACATTCCTTACGCTTCCTCTCATTTCCAGACATACACCTCTCTAGGAGACAACGAGTGTTTTGCTTATGCTTCTCTCTACCGAAACAAGATCTGAGTTGGGAGAAGCTTTCGACACGACTTCTTTCTCAAGCAGCGCTATATGGCCCAGTACCTGTGCCTTCGCTGTGACCGTTGGAACGTTCTTCCATCTTCTTCCCAGTAGATGGCAGTAGAAGGACTATCTCCCTCTACCGTGTTGTTCCTTGAGAGGTGAGTGTAAGGCACTGACACATATAGCTCAGAAGGCTTCATTCTTCCCGAACCAAGATGTGAGCTCGAAATCAGTTTTCACACGCCGTTGTTTCTCTGAGTTCAGCGTAAGGCTCTGCTGAGGCTAGCTCGCCTACATTTGAAGGCCTTCCAACTTCATGACAGAAGCCTTCACACTTGGTGTAAAGCCGCTTCGATCCTTAGGAAAGCAGAAGGGAGTCGAAGGACCGCTCCTCCACAGCATTGTTCTTGAAGAATTAATTGCAGAGCTCGTTGCTTATGCTTCCTCCGATTTCCATACACACACCTCTATAGGGGACAACTTGTGAGTTGGTGATAACATTCGACCCACATTTTTCTTTACAATTCAGCCTATGGCATTTTCCTTACGCTTTCACGCAAAGAACTGAAAATGTTTCTAGCTTCCTGAAACAAGATCTGAGTAGGGAGAAACTTTCGACACAACTTCTTTCTCAAGCAGTGGTACCTGACACAGATTTGTGCCTTCACTGCGAACGTTGGAAATTGCTTCCATCTTCATCCCTGTAGGTGGTAGTGGAAAGACTATTTCCCTGCAGCTTTGTTTCTTGAGAGGTGAGTATAAGAACCTTCCCTTAGAGAGCAACACATATATCTCCAAGGGCTTCTATCTTCAAGAACCAAGATGTTCGCACGAAAACCTGTTTGACGAGGCCTTCTTTCTCAGAGTTCAGTGTAAGGCTACCAGGCCTGAAGGGAGCCCACGTCCATTTGAAGCCCCATCCACCTGCATGACACAGGACTTAAAGGAGAGAAGCTCTCTGCACAACGTGTTTCCCGATGTACAGGAATGCGCGTTCCACCTCTTTCCTTGCACACAAGGTTTAACAAGCTGCTTCCTTCCTTACTAAAAGAGATGGTAGTCGAAGGACGGCAACAAAATAGATTTGTTCTTAGAGTTAAACAAACGTATGCCATCTTCCTTAGGCTTGCTCACATCCTCCATTTCCATACATTGTTCTTCATGTCATGACTGTAGGCACATTCGACACGGAGAGTTAAGTCTAGCCCATGTCCCTTGCGCCTTCACCCCCACTACGGAAAACATTTTCATCTCACTGAAACCATAGGACACCTGAGGGAAGCCTACTTCAGAAGAGGTTTCTCCAGCACCGTCACAGGGCCCTTTCAAGATGCCTTCTCCGTTTCATGCTAAAGTTCTTCTCATTCTTACGTGTATGGCTTTCCTAATGGATTTCTTTCTCACAGTGAAAACCTTGACACGTTCCATCTGCTCTCTCTCCTACTCTTGAAAACACTTCTCACAGAACAAGGTTCGAATGGGGACAGACATTCTACAGTAAGTATGTCTGTGGGACAGGCACGGGGCACATTCCTTGCGATTTCACACTTACATGGGTAACGTCTACCATGTTCAGGGAAGATGTTAGTAGAAACACGGTTTCTCTGCAGTGGTGTTTCTTCAGACTGCATAGTACTCCCTTTGTTTAGGATTCAGCCCATACGTTTTGTGACTATGAATTCCTCGCGAACCCAGATGGGAGCTCGAAGTCGCGTTTGAGATGGACTTGCTTCGCAGAGATTCATGTATGCCTTTCCTTTGGCGAAGTCACATACATTTGAAAACCCTTCCCTCTTCGTGACCCATGGTGTTCGTTGAGAAAAGCCCTCCATAAGAAGTTGTTCGGCGACTAAGGTATGTCTCTCTTCCTTCCCCTCCGTACTCTTTCACACTTTGCTTCAAGCCGCTTCGTTCCTTAGCAAAGCAGATGGCAGTCGAAGGACCGCACCGCCACAGCGTTGTTTCTTCGACTTAAGTGTATCACACGTCCCTTATGCTTCCTCCTATTTCCAGACACACACCTCTCTAGGGGACTACTAGTGGGTTGGTTGTCACATTCGACCCACATTTTTCTTCACAATTCAGCGTGTGGCGTTTTCCTGGTGTTTTCAAACAAAGTACTGACAAGGCTTCTATCTTCCCGAAACAAGATCTGAGTTGGGAGAGGCTTTCGATACAAGTTCGTTCTCAAGCAGTGGTATATGGCACAGTATTTGTGCCTTCGCTTTTAACGTCGGGACTTTCCTCCATTTTCTTCCCTGTAGATGGTAGTGGAAAGGCGATTTCTCTACCGTTTTGTTCCTTGAGAGCTGAGTGTTAGACACTTACACCTATATCTCCAAAGGCTTCACGCTTCCCGAACCAAGAGGTTAGCAGGAAATCCTGTTGGACGTGGCCTTGTTTCTCTGAGTTCAGTGGAAGGCGCTGCTGAGGCGAGCTCGCGTACATTTGAAGGCCCTTCCAACTTCATGACACAAGACTTTCGTGCAGAGAAACCCTCCACACAACGTGTTCCTCACAGTAGTGTACCGCGCTTTCCGTCTCTTTCCTTTTACACTACGTTGTAAAAAGGTGCTTCCATCCGTAGGGAAAGAGCTGGTCGTCGAAGGACGGCAAACCTCTAGATTTGTTCTTAGAGTTAACCATGGGTAGGCAATCCTCCTTATGCTTCCTCACATAATACATATCCATACTCATCCTTCCTCATGGAACGGCCGCACTTCCACAGGGGTGTTTTGTAGAAATAAGTGTATAGCACTTTCCTTACGCTTCCTCCGATTTACAGACACACACCTCTATAGGGGACAACTTGTGACTTGGTGGTAACATTCGACCCACATTTTTCTTCACAATTCAGCCTATGGCATTTTCCTTGCGCTTTCACGCGAAGAACTGAAAACACTTCTAGCTTCCTGAAACAAGATCTGAGGAGGGAGAAACTTTCGACACAACTTCTTTCTCAAGCAGCGGTACATGACACAGTATTTGTGCCTTCACTGCGAACGTTGGAAATTGCTTCCATCTTCGTCCCTGTAGGTGGTAGTGGAAAGACTATTTCCCTGCAGCTTTGTTTCTTGAGAGGTGAGTATAAGAACCTTCCCTTAGAGAGCAGCACATATATCTCCAAGGGCTTCTATCTTCAAGAACCAAGATGTTCGCACGAAAACCTGTTTCACGAGGCCTTCTTTCTCAGAGTTCAGTGTAAGGCTACTAGGCCTGAAGGGAGCCCACGTCCATTTGAAGACCCATCCACCTGCATGACACAGGACTTAAAGGAGAGAAACCCTCTGCACAACGTGTTCCCCGCTGTACAGGAAGGCACGTTCCACCTCTTTCCTTGCACACAATGTTTAACAAGCTGCTTCCAACCTTACGAAAAGAGATGGTAGTCGAAGGACGGCAACACTCTAGATTTGTTCTTAGAGTTAAAGAAACGAGTGCCATCTTCCTTAGGCTTGCTCACATCCTCCATTTCCATACATCGTTCTTCATGTCACGACTGTAGGCACATTCGCCACGGAGAGTTAAGTCTAGACCATGTCCCTTACGCGTTCACACCCGCTAGGGAAAACACTTTCATCGCACTGAAACCATAGGACAGCTGAGGGAAGCCTACTTCAGAAGAGGTTTCTCCAGCACCGTCACAGGGCCCATTCAAGATGCCTTCACCGTTTCATGCTAAAGTGCTTCTCATCCTTACGTGTATGGCTTTCCTGATGGATTTCCTTCTCACAATGAAAACCTTGACACGTTCCATCTGTTCTCTCTCCTACTCTTGAAAACACTTCCCACGGAACAAGATTCGAATGGGGACAGACATTCTACACTAAGTATGTCTGTGGGACAGGCACGGGGCACATTCCTTGCGATTTCACACTTTACATTGGAAAAGTCTACCATGTTCAGGGTGAGATGTTAGTAGAAACACGGTTTCTCTGCAGTGGTGTTTCTTCAGACTGATTAGTACTCCCTTGGTTTAGGATTCAACACATACGTTCTGTGAGTATGAATTCCTCGCGAACCCAGGTGGGAGCTCGAAGTCGCGTTTGAGATAGACTTGGTTCTCACAGATTTGTGTATGCCTTTCCTCTGCCTAACTCGCATACTTTGGAAGACGCTTCTATCTTCGTGACCCATGCATGGTGTTCGTTGAGAAAAGCCCTCCGTAAGAAGTTGTTCCGCGAGTAAGGTCGATCACGCTTCCCCTCTGCTTTCTTTCACACTTTGCCTCAAGCCGCTTCGTTTCTTAGCAGAGGAGGTGGCAGTCGAAAGACCGCACCTCCACAGCGCTGTTTTGTAGACCCAAGTGTATAGCACATTCCTTACGCTTCCTCTCATTTCCAGACATACACCTCTCTAGGAGACAACGAGTGTTTTGCTTATGCTTCTCTCTACCGAAACAAGATCTGAGTTGGGAGAAGCTTTCGACACGACTTCTTTCTCAAGCAGCGCTATATGGCCCAGTACCTGTGCCTTCGCTGTGACCGTTGGAACGTTCTTCCATCTTCTTCCCAGTAGATGGCAGTAGAAGGACTATCTCCCTCTACCGTGTTGTTCCTTGAGAGGTGAGTGTAAGGCACTGACACATATAGCTCAGAAGGCTTCATTCTTCCCGAACCAAGATGTGAGCTCGAAATCAGTTTTCACACGCCGTTGTTTCTCTGAGTTCAGCGTAAGGCTCTGCTGAGGCTAGCTCGCCTACATTTGAAGGCCTTCCAACTTCATGACAGAAGCCTTCACACTTGGTGTAAAGCCGCTTCGATCCTTAGGAAAGCAGAAGGGAGTCGAAGGACCGCTCCTCCACAGCATTGTTCTTGAAGAATTAATTGCAGAGCTCGTTGCTTATGCTTCCTCCGATTTCCATACACACACCTCTATAGGGGACAACTTGTGAGTTGGTGATAACATTCGACCCACATTTTTCTTTACAATTCAGCCTATGGCATTTTCCTTACGCTTTCACGCAAAGAACTGAAAATGTTTCTAGCTTCCTGAAACAAGATCTGAGTAGGGAGAAACTTTCGACACAACTTCTTTCTCAAGCAGTGGTACCTGACACAGATTTGTGCCTTCACTGCGAACGTTGGAAATTGCTTCCATCTTCATCCCTGTAGGTGGTAGTGGAAAGACTATTTCCCTGCAGCTTTGTTTCTTGAGAGGTGAGTATAAGAACCTTCCCTTAGAGAGCAACACATATATCTCCAAGGGCTTCTATCTTCAAGAACCAAGATGTTCGCACGAAAACCTGTTTGACGAGGCCTTCTTTCTCAGAGTTCAGTGTAAGGCTACCAGGCCTGAAGGGAGCCCACGTCCATTTGAAGCCCCATCCACCTGCATGACACAGGACTTAAAGGAGAGAAGCTCTCTGCACAACGTGTTTCCCGATGTACAGGAATGCGCGTTCCACCTCTTTCCTTGCACACAAGGTTTAACAAGCTGCTTCCTTCCTTACTAAAAGAGATGGTAGTCGAAGGACGGCAACAAAATAGATTTGTTCTTAGAGTTAAACAAACGTATGCCATCTTCCTTAGGCTTGCTCACATCCTCCATTTCCATACATTGTTCTTCATGTCATGACTGTAGGCACATTCGACACGGAGAGTTAAGTCTAGCCCATGTCCCTTGCGCCTTCACCCCCACTACGGAAAACATTTTCATCTCACTGAAACCATAGGACACCTGAGGGAAGCCTACTTCAGAAGAGGTTTCTCCAGCACCGTCACAGGGCCCTTTCAAGATGCCTTCTCCGTTTCATGCTAAAGTTCTTCTCATTCTTACGTGTATGGCTTTCCTAATGGATTTCTTTCTCACAGTGAAAACCTTGACACGTTCCATCTGCTCTCTCTCCTACTCTTGAAAACACTTCTCACAGAACAAGGTTCGAATGGGGACAGACATTCTACAGTAAGTATGTCTGTGGGACAGGCACGGGGCACATTCCTTGCGATTTCACACTTACATGGGTAACGTCTACCATGTTCAGGGAAGATGTTAGTAGAAACACGGTTTCTCTGCAGTGGTGTTTCTTCAGACTGCATAGTACTCCCTTTGTTTAGGATTCAGCCCATACGTTTTGTGACTATGAATTCCTCGCGAACCCAGATGGGAGCTCGAAGTCGCGTTTGAGATGGACTTGCTTCGCAGAGATTCATGTATGCCTTTCCTTTGGCGAAGTCACATACATTTGAAAACCCTTCCCTCTTCGTGACCCATGGTGTTCGTTGAGAAAAGCCCTCCATAAGAAGTTGTTCGGCGACTAAGGTATGTCTCTCTTCCTTCCCCTCCGTACTCTTTCACACTTTGCTTCAAGCCGCTTCGTTCCTTAGCAAAGCAGATGGCAGTCGAAGGACCGCACCGCCACAGCGTTGTTTCTTCGACTTAAGTGTATCACACGTCCCTTATGCTTCCTCCTATTTCCAGACACACACCTCTCTAGGGGACTACTAGTGGGTTGGTTGTCACATTCGACCCACATTTTTCTTCACAATTCAGCGTGTGGCGTTTTCCTGGTGTTTTCAAACAAAGTACTGACAAGGCTTCTATCTTCCCGAAACAAGATCTGAGTTGGGAGAGGCTTTCGATACAAGTTCGTTCTCAAGCAGTGGTATATGGCACAGTATTTGTGCCTTCGCTTTTAACGTCGGGACTTTCCTCCATTTTCTTCCCTGTAGATGGTAGTGGAAAGGCGATTTCTCTACCGTTTTGTTCCTTGAGAGCTGAGTGTTAGACACTTACACCTATATCTCCAAAGGCTTCACGCTTCCCGAACCAAGAGGTTAGCAGGAAATCCTGTTGGACGTGGCCTTGTTTCTCTGAGTTCAGTGGAAGGCGCTGCTGAGGCGAGCTCGCGTACATTTGAAGGCCCTTCCAACTTCATGACACAAGACTTTCGTGCAGAGAAACCCTCCACACAACGTGTTCCTCACCGTAGTGTACCGCGCTTTCCGTCTCTTTCCTTTTACACTACGTTGTAAAAAGGTGCTTCCATCCGTAGGGAAAGAGCTGGTCGTCGAAGGACGGCAAACCTCTAGATTTGTTCTTAGAGTTAACCATGGGTAGGCAATCCTCCTTATGCTTCCTCACATAATACATATCCATACTCATCCTTCCTCATGGAACGGCCGCACTTCCACAGCGGTGTTTTGTAGAAATAAGTGTATAGCACTTTCCTTACGCTTCCTCCGATTTACAGACACACACCTCTATAGGGGACAACTTGTGACTTGGTGGTAACATTCGACCCACATTTTTCTTCACAATTCAGCCTATGGCATTTTCCTTGCGCTTTCACGCGAAGAACTGAAAACACTTCTAGCTTCCTGAAACAAGATCTGAGGAGGGAGAAACTTTCGACACAACTTCTTTCTCAAGCAGCGGTACATGACACAGTATTTGTGCCTTCACTGCGAACGTTGGAAATTGCTTCCATCTTCGTCCCTGTAGGTGGTAGTGGAAAGACTATTTCCCTGCAGCTTTGTTTCTTGAGAGGTGAGTATAAGAACCTTCCCTTAGAGAGCAGCACATATATCTCCAAGGGCTTCTATCTTCAAGAACCAAGATGTTCGCACGAAAACCTGTTTGACGAGGCCTTCTTTCTCAGAGTTCAGTGTAAGGCTACTAGGCCTGAAGGGAGCCCACGTCCATTTGAAGACCCATCCACCTGCATGACACAGGACTTAAAGGAGAGAAACCCTCTGCACAACGTGTTCCCCGCTGTACAGGAAGGCACGTTCCACCTCTTTCCTTGCACACAATGTTTAACAAGCTGCTTCCAACCTTACGAAAAGAGATGGTAGTCGAAGGACGGCAACACTCTAGATTTGTTCTTAGAGTTAAAGAAACGAGTGCCATCTTCCTTAGGCTTGCTCACATCATCCATTTCCATACATCGTTCTTCATGTCACGACTGTAGGCACATTCGCCACGGAGAGTTAAGTCTAGACCATGTCCCTTACGCGTTCACACCCGCTAGGGAAAACACTTTCATCGCACTGAAACCATAGGACAGCTGAGGGAAGCCTACTTCAGAAGAGGTTTCTCCAGCACCGTCACAGGGCCCATTCAAGATGCCTTCACCGTTTCATGCTAAAGTGCTTCTCATCCTTACGTGTATGGCTTTCCTGATGGATTTCCTTCTCACAATGAAAACCTTGACACGTTCCATCTGTTCTCTCTCCTACTCTTGAAAACACTTCCCACGGAACAAGATTCGAATGGGGACAGACATTCTACACTAAGTATGTCTGTGGGACAGGCACGGGGCACATTCTTTGCGATTTCACACTTTACATTGGAAAAGTCTACCATGTTCAGGGTGAGATGTTAGTAGAAACACGGTTTCTCTGCAGTGGTGTTTCTTCAGACTGATTAGTACTCCCTTGGTTTAGGATTCAACACATACGTTCTGTGAGTATGAATTCCTCGCGAACCCAGGTGGGAGCTCGAAGTCGCGTTTGAGATAGACTTGGTTCTCACAGATTTGTGTATGCCTTTCCTCTGCCTAACTCGCATACTTTGGAAGACGCTTCTATCTTCGTGACCCATGCATGGTGTTCGTTGAGAAAAGCCCTCCGTAAGAAGTTGTTCCGCGAGTAAGGTCGATCACGCTTCCCCTCTGCTTTCTTTCACACTTTGCCTCAAGCCGCTTCGTTTCTTAGCAGAGGAGGTGGCAGTCGAAAGACCGCACCTCCACAGCGCTGTTTTGTAGACCCAAGTGTATAGCACATTCCTTACGCTTCCTCTCATTTCCAGACATACACCTCTCTAGGAGACAACGAGTGTTTTGCTTATGCTTCTCTCTACCGAAACAAGATCTGAGTTGGGAGAAGCTTTCGACACGACTTCTTTCTCAAGCAGCGCTATATGGCCCAGTACCTGTGCCTTCGCTGTGACCGTTGGAACGTTCTTCCATCTTCTTCCCAGTAGATGGCAGTAGAAGGACTATCTCCCTCTACCGTGTTGTTCCTTGAGAGGTGAGTGTAAGGCACTGACACATATAGCTCAGAAGGCTTCATTCTTCCCGAACCAAGATGTGAGCTCGAAATCAGTTTTCACATGCCGTTGTTTCTCTGAGTTCAGCGTAAGGCTCTGCTGAGGCTAGCTCGCCTACATTTGAAGGCCTTCCAACTTCATGACAGAAGCCTTCACACTTGGTGTAAAGCCGCTTCGATCCTTAGGAAAGCAGAAGGGAGTCGAAGGACCGCTCCTCCACAGCATTGTTCTTGAAGAATTAATTGCAGAGCTCGTTGCTTATGCTTCCTCCGATTTCCATACACACACCTCTATAGGGGACAACTTGTGAGTTGGTGATAACATTCGACCCACATTTTTCTTTACAATTCAGCCTATGGCATTTTCCTTACGCTTTCACGCAAAGAACTGAAAATGTTTCTAGCTTCCTGAAACAAGATCTGAGTAGGGAGAAACTTTCGACACAACTTCTTTCTCAAGCAGTGGTACCTGACACAGATTTGTGCCTTCACTGCGAACGTTGGAAATTGCTTCCATCTTCATCCCTGTAGGTGGTAGTGGAAAGACTATTTCCCTGCAGCTTTGTTTCTTGAGAGGTGAGTATAAGAACCTTCCCTTAGAGAGCAACACATATATCTCCAAGGGCTTCTATCTTCAAGAACCAAGATGTTCGCACGAAAACCTGTTTGACGAGGCCTTCTTTCTCAGAGTTCAGTGTAAGGCTACCAGGCCTGAAGGGAGCCCACGTCCATTTGAAGCCCCATCCACCTGCATGACACAGGACTTAAAGGAGAGAAGCTCTCTGCACAACGTGTTTCCCGATGTACAGGAATGCGCGTTCCACCTCTTTCCTTGCACACAAGGTTTAACAAGCTGCTTCCTTCCTTACTAAAAGAGATGGTAGTCGAAGGACGGCAACAAAATAGATTTGTTCTTAGAGTTAAACAAACGTATGCCATCTTCCTTAGGCTTGCTCACATCCTCCATTTCCATACATTGTTCTTCATGTCATGACTGTAGGCACATTCGACACGGAGAGTTAAGTCTAGCCCATGTCCCTTGCGCCTTCACCCCCACTACGGAAAACATTTTCATCTCACTGAAACCATAGGACACCTGAGGGAAGCCTACTTCAGAAGAGGTTTCTCCAGCACCGTCACAGGGCCCTTTCAAGATGCCTTCTCCGTTTCATGCTAAAGTTCTTCTCATTCTTACGTGTATGGCTTTCCTAATGGATTTCTTTCTCACAGTGAAAACCTTGACACGTTCCATCTGCTCTCTCTCCTACTCTTGAAAACACTTCTCACAGAACAAGGTTCGAATGGGGACAGACATTCTACAGTAAGTATGTCTGTGGGACAGGCACGGGGCACATTCCTTGCGATTTCACACTTACATGGGTAACGTCTACCATGTTCAGGGAAGATGTTAGTAGAAACACGGTTTCTCTGCAGTGGTGTTTCTTCAGACTGCATAGTACTCCCTTTGTTTAGGATTCAGCCCATACGTTTTGTGACTATGAATTCCTCGCGAACCCAGATGGGAGCTCGAAGTCGCGTTTGAGATGGACTTGCTTCGCAGAGATTCATGTATGCCTTTCCTTTGGCGAAGTCACATACATTTGAAAACCCTTCCCTCTTCGTGACCCATGGTGTTCCTTGAGAAAAGCCCTCCATAAGAAGTTGTTCGGCGACTAAGGTATGTCTCTCTTCCTTCCCCTCCGTACTCTTTCACACTTTGCTTCAAGCCGCTTCGTTCCTTAGCAAAGCAGATGGCAGTCGAAGGACCGCACCGCCACAGCGTTGTTTCTTCGACTTAAGTGTATCACACGTCCCTTATGCTTCCTCCTATTTCCAGACACACACCTCTCTAGGGGACTACTAGTGGGTTGGTTGTCACATTCGACCCACATTTTTCTTCACAATTCAGCGTGTGGCGTTTTCCTGGTGTTTTCAAACAAAGTACTGACAAGGCTTCTATCTTCCCGAAACAAGATCTGAGTTGGGAGAGGCTTTCGATACAAGTTCGTTCTCAAGCAGTGGTATATGGCACAGTATTTGTGCCTTCGCTTTTAACGTCGGGACTTTCCTCCATTTTCTTCCCTGTAGATGGTAGTGGAAAGGCGATTTCTCTACCGTTTTGTTCCTTGAGAGCTGAGTGTTAGACACTTACACCTATATCTCCAAAGGCTTCACGCTTCCCGAACCAAGAGGTTAGCAGGAAATCCTGTTGGACGTGGCCTTGTTTCTCTGAGTTCAGTGGAAGGCGCTGCTGAGGCGAGCTCGCGTACATTTGAAGGCCCTTCCAACTTCATGACACAAGACTTTGGTGCAGAGAAACCCTCCACACAACGTGTTCCTCACCGTAGTGTACCGCGCTTTCCGTCTCTTTCCTTTTACACTACGTTGTAAAAAGGTGCTTCCATCCGTAGGGAAAGAGCTGGTCGTCGAAGGACGGCAAACCTCTAGATTTGTTCTTAGAGTTAACCATGGGTAGGCAATCCTCCTTATGCTTCCTCACATAATACATATCCATACTCATCCTTCCTCATGGAACGGCCGCACTTCCACAGCGGTGTTTTGTAGAAATAAGTGTATAGCACTTTCCTTACGCTTCCTCCGATTTACAGACACACACCTCTATAGGGGACAACTTGTGACTTGGTGGTAACATTCGACCCACATTTTTCTTCACAATTCAGCCTATGGCATTTTCCTTGCGCTTTCACGCGAAGAACTGAAAACACTTCTAGCTTCCTGAAACAAGATCTGAGGAGGGAGAAACTTTCGACACAACTTCTTTCTCAAGCAGTGGTACATGACACAGTATTTGTGCCTTCACTGCGAACGTTGGAAATTGCTTCCATCTTCGTCCCTGTAGGTGGTAGTGGAAAGACTATTTCCCTGCAGCTTTGTTTCTTGAGAGGTGAGTATAAGAACCTTCCCTTAGAGAGCAGCACATATATCTCCAAGGGCTTCTATCTTCAAGAACCAAGATGTTCGCACGAAAACCTGTTTGACGAGGCCTTCTTTCTCAGAGTTCAGTGTAAGGCTACTAGGCCTGAAGGGAGCCCACGTCCATTTGAAGACCCATCCACCTGCATGACACAGGACTTAAAGGAGAGAAACCCTCTGCACAACGTGTTCCCCGCTGTACAGGAAGGCACGTTCCACCTCTTTCCTTGCACACAATGTTTAACAAGCTGCTTCCAACCTTACGAAAAGAGATGGTAGTCGAAGGACGGCAACACTCTAGATTTGTTCTTAGAGTTAAAGAAACGAGTGCCATCTTCCTTAGGCTTGCTCACATCATCCATTTCCATACATCGTTCTTCATGTCACGACTGTAGGCACATTCGCCACGGAGAGTTAAGTCTAGACCATGTCCCTTACGCGTTCACACCCGCTAGGGAAAACACTTTCATCGCACTGAAACCATAGGACAGCTGAGGGAAGCCTACTTCAGAAGAGGTTTCTCCAGCACCGTCACAGGGCCCATTCAAGATGCCTTCACCGTTTCATGCTAAAGTGCTTCTCATCCTTACGTGTATGGCTTTCCTGATGGATTTCCTTCTCACAATGAAAACCTTGACACGTTCCATCTGTTCTCTCTCCTACTCTTGAAAACACTTCCCACGGAACAAGATTCGAATGGGGACAGACATTCTACACTAAGTATGTCTGTGGGACAGGCACGGGGCACATTCCTTGCGATTTCACACTTTACATTGGAAAAGTCTACCATGTTCAGGGTGAGATGTTAGTAGAAACACGGTTTCTCTGCAGTGGTGTTTCTTCAGACTGATTAGTACTCCCTTGGTTTAGGATTCAACACATACGTTCTGTGAGTATGAATTCCTCGCGAACCCAGGTGGGAGCTCGAAGTCGCGTTTGAGATAGACTTGGTTCTCACAGATTTGTGTATGCCTTTCCTCTGCCTAACTCGCATACTTTGGAAGACGCTTCTATCTTCGTGACCCATGCATGGTGTTCGTTGAGAAAAGCCCTCCGTAAGAAGTTGTTCCGCGAGTAAGGTCGATCACGCTTCCCCTCTGCTTTCTTTCACACTTTGCCTCAAGCCGCTTCGTTTCTTAGCAGAGGAGGTGGCAGTCGAAAGACCGCACCTCCACAGCGCTGTTTTGTAGACCCAAGTGTATAGCACATTCCTTACGCTTCCTCTCATTTCCAGACATACACCTCTCTAGGAGACAACGAGTGTTTTGCTTATGCTTCTCTCTACCGAAACAAGATCTGAGTTGGGAGAAGCTTTCGACACGACTTCTTTCTCAAGCAGCGCTATATGGCCCAGTACCTGTGCCTTCGCTGTGACCGTTGGAACGTTCTTCCATCTTCTTCCCAGTAGATGGCAGTAGAAGGACTATCTCCCTCTACCGTGTTGTTCCTTGAGAGGTGAGTGTAAGGCACTGACACATATAGCTCAGAAGGCTTCATTCTTCCCGAACCAAGATGTGAGCTCGAAATCAGTTTTCACATGCCGTTGTTTCTCTGAGTTCAGCGTAAGGCTCTGCTGAGGCTAGCTCGCCTACATTTGAAGGCCTTCCAACTTCATGACAGAAGCCTTCACACTTGGTGTAAAGCCGCTTCGATCCTTAGGAAAGCAGAAGGGAGTCGAAGGACCGCTCCTCCACAGCATTGTTCTTGAAGAATTAATTGCAGAGCTCGTTGCTTATGCTTCCTCCGATTTCCATACACACACCTCTATAGGGGACAACTTGTGAGTTGGTGATAACATTCGACCCACATTTTTCTTTACAATTCAGCCTATGGCATTTTCCTTACGCTTTCACGCAAAGAACTGAAAATGTTTCTAGCTTCCTGAAACAAGATCTGAGTAGGGAGAAACTTTCGACACAACTTCTTTCTCAAGCAGTGGTACCTGACACAGATTTGTGCCTTCACTGCGAACGTTGGAAATTGCTTCCATCTTCATCCCTGTAGGTGGTAGTGGAAAGACTATTTCCCTGCAGCTTTGTTTCTTGAGAGGTGAGTATAAGAACCTTCCCTTAGAGAGCAACACATATATCTCCAAGGGCTTCTATCTTCAAGAACCAAGATGTTCGCACGAAAACCTGTTTGACGAGGCCTTCTTTCTCAGAGTTCAGTGTAAGGCTACCAGGCCTGAAGGGAGCCCACGTCCATTTGAAGCCCCATCCACCTGCATGACACAGGACTTAAAGGAGAGAAGCTCTCTGCACAACGTGTTTCCCGATGTACAGGAATGCGCGTTCCACCTCTTTCCTTGCACACAAGGTTTAACAAGCTGCTTCCTTCCTTACTAAAAGAGATGGTAGTCGAAGGACGGCAACAAAATAGATTTGTTCTTAGAGTTAAACAAACGTATGCCATCTTCCTTAGGCTTGCTCACATCCTCCATTTCCATACATTGTTCTTCATGTCATGACTGTAGGCACATTCGACACGGAGAGTTAAGTCTAGCCCATGTCCCTTGCGCCTTCACCCCCACTACGGAAAACATTTTCATCTCACTGAAACCATAGGACACCTGAGGGAAGCCTACTTCAGAAGAGGTTTCTCCAGCACCGTCACAGGGCCCTTTCAAGATGCCTTCTCCGTTTCATGCTAAAGTTCTTCTCATTCTTACGTGTATGGCTTTCCTAATGGATTTCTTTCTCACAGTGAAAACCTTGACACGTTCCATCTGCTCTCTCTCCTACTCTTGAAAACACTTCTCACAGAACAAGGTTCGAATGGGGACAGACATTCTACAGTAAGTATGTCTGTGGGACAGGCACGGGGCACATTCCTTGCGATTTCACACTTACATGGGTAACGTCTACCATGTTCAGGGAAGATGTTAGTAGAAACACGGTTTCTCTGCAGTGGTGTTTCTTCAGACTGCATAGTACTCCCTTTGTTTAGGATTCAGCCCATACGTTTTGTGACTATGAATTCCTCGCGAACCCAGATGGGAGCTCGAAGTCGCGTTTGAGATGGACTTGCTTCGCAGAGATTCATGTATGCCTTTCCTTTGGCGAAGTCACATACATTTGAAAACCCTTCCCTCTTCGTGACCCATGGTGTTCGTTGAGAAAAGCCCTCCATAAGAAGTTGTTCGGCGACTAAGGTATGTCTCTCTTCCTTCCCCTCCGTACTCTTTCACACTTTGCTTCAAGCCGCTTCGTTCCTTAGCAAAGCAGATGGCAGTCGAAGGACCGCACCGCCACAGCGTTGTTTCTTCGACTTAAGTGTATCACACGTCCCTTATGCTTCCTCCTATTTCCAGACACACACCTCTCTAGGGGACTACTAGTGGGTTGGTTGTCACATTCGACCCACATTTTTCTTCACAATTCAGCGTGTGGCGTTTTCCTGGTGTTTTCAAACAAAGTACTGACAAGGCTTCTATCTTCCCGAAACAAGATCTGAGTTGGGAGAGGCTTTCGATACAAGTTCGTTCTCAAGCAGTGGTATATGGCACAGTATTTGTGCCTTCGCTTTTAACGTCGGGACTTTCCTCCATTTTCTTCCCTGTAGATGGTAGTGGAAAGGCGATTTCTCTACCGTTTTGTTCCTTGAGAGCTGAGTGTTAGACACTTACACCTATATCTCCAAAGGCTTCACGCTTCCCGAACCAAGAGGTTAGCAGGAAATCCTGTTGGACGTGGCCTTGTTTCTCTGAGTTCAGTGGAAGGCGCTGCTGAGGCGAGCTCGCGTACATTTGAAGGCCCTTCCAACTTCATGACACAAGACTTTCGTGCAGAGAAACCCTCCACACAACGTGTTCCTCACCGTAGTGTACCGCGCTTTCCGTCTCTTTCCTTTTACACTACGTTGTAAAAAGGTGCTTCCATCCGTAGGGAAAGAGCTGGTCGTCGAAGGACGGCAAACCTCTAGATTTGTTCTTAGAGTTAACCATGGGTAGGCAATCCTCCTTATGCTTCCTCACATAATACATATCCATACTCATCCTTCCTCATGGAACGGCCGCACTTCCACAGCGGTGTTTTGTAGAAATAAGTGTATAGCACTTTCCTTACGCTTCCTCCGATTTACAGACACACACCTCTATAGGGGACAACTTGTGACTTGGTGGTAACATTCGACCCACATTTTTCTTCACAATTCAGCCTATGGCATTTTCCTTGCGCTTTCACGCGAAGAACTGAAAACACTTCTAGCTTCCTGAAACAAGATCTGAGGAGGGAGAAACTTTCGACACAACTTCTTTCTCAAGCAGTGGTACATGACACAGTATTTGTGCCTTCACTGCGAACGTTGGAAATTGCTTCCATCTTCGTCCCTGTAGGTGGTAGTGGAAAGACTATTTCCCTGCAGCTTTGTTTCTTGAGAGGTGAGTATAAGAACCTTCCCTTAGAGAGCAGCACATATATCTCCAAGGGCTTCTATCTTCAAGAACCAAGATGTTCGCACGAAAACCTGTTTGACGAGGCCTTCTTTCTCAGAGTTCAGTGTAAGGCTACTAGGCCTGAAGGGAGCCCACGTCCATTTGAAGACCCATCCACCTGCATGACACAGGACTTAAAGGAGAGAAACCCTCTGCACAACGTGTTCCCCGCTGTACAGGAAGGCACGTTCCACCTCTTTCCTTGCACACAATGTTTAACAAGCTGCTTCCAACCTTACGAAAAGAGATGGTAGTCGAAGGACGGCAACACTCTAGATTTGTTCTTAGAGTTAAAGAAACGAGTGCCATCTTCCTTAGGCTTGCTCACATCATCCATTTCCATACATCGTTCTTCATGTCACGACTGTAGGCACATTCGCCACGGAGAGTTAAGTCTAGACCATGTCCCTTACGCGTTCACACCCGCTAGGGAAAACACTTTCATCGCACTGAAACCATAGGACAGCTGAGGGAAGCCTACTTCAGAAGAGGTTTCTCCAGCACCGTCACAGGGCCCATTCAAGATGCCTTCACCGTTTCATGCTAAAGTGCTTCTCATCCTTACGTGTATGGCTTTCCTGATGGATTTCCTTCTCACAATGAAAACCTTGACACGTTCCATCTGTTCTCTCTCCTACTCTTGAAAACACTTCCCACGGAACAAGATTCGAATGGGGACAGACATTCTACACTAAGTATGTCTGTGGGACAGGCACGGGGCACATTCCTTGCGATTTCACACTTTACATTGGAAAAGTCTACCATGTTCAGGGTGAGATGTTAGTAGAAACACGGTTTCTCTGCAGTGGTGTTTCTTCAGACTGATTAGTACTCCCTTGGTTTAGGATTCAACACATACGTTCTGTGAGTATGAATTCCTCGCGAACCCAGGTGGGAGCTCGAAGTCGCGTTTGAGATAGACTTGGTTCTCACAGATTTGTGTATGCCTTTCCTCTGCCTAACTCGCATACTTTGGAAGACGCTTCTATCTTCGTGACCCATGCATGGTGTTCGTTGAGAAAAGCCCTCCGTAAGAAGTTGTTCCGCGAGTAAGGTCGATCACGCTTCCCCTCTGCTTTCTTTCACACTTTGCCTCAAGCCGCTTCGTTTCTTAGCAGAGGAGGTGGCAGTCGAAAGACCGCACCTCCACAGCGCTGTTTTGTAGACCCAAGTGTATAGCACATTCCTTACGCTTCCTCTCATTTCCAGACATACACCTCTCTAGGAGACAACGAGTGTTTTGCTTATGCTTCTCTCTACCGAAACAAGATCTGAGTTGGGAGAAGCTTTCGACACGACTTCTTTCTCAAGCAGCGCTATATGGCCCAGTACCTGTGCCTTCGCTGTGACCGTTGGAACGTTCTTCCATCTTCTTCC